>NC_084564.2:27525000-27625000 GCF_033978685.3 Nerophis lumbriciformis
TGGAAGAATTAGACTAGCTCGCTGCATGTGCATTGCAGACATGGTTGTTGTGCGAAAAGATGAACACATTATGTTTGTGTCCCTCCAGTAACATAGTGACATTTCTCAAGTTGAACTATCCAAACTTGAAATAATACATGTCGATAGAGATGTCCGATAATGGCTTTTTTGACGATATTGTCCAACTCTTAATTACCGATTCCGATATCAACCGATAACGATATATACAGTTGTGCAATTAACACATTATTATGCCTAATTTTGTTGTGATGCCCCGCTGGATGCATTAAACAAAGTAACAAGGTTATTGGACCTGGTTCTAAGAACCCTGTAAGCAATCTATTTTCATTGACAACCAGGTCTGGTGAAGATAAGGTCATTTTTAAAAATAATAATAAAATAAGATAACTAAATTTAAAAAAAATGTCTTGAATAAAAAGAAAGTAAAACAATATAAAAACAGTTACATAGAATCTAGTAATTAATGAAAATGAGTAAAATTAACTGTTAAAGGTTAGTACTATTAGTGGACCAGCAGCACGCGCAATTGTGTGTGCTTATGGACTGTATCCCTTGCAGACTGTATTGATATATATTGATACAGTATATAATGTAGGAACCAGAATATTAATAACAGAAAGAAACAACCCTTTTGTGTAAATGAGTGTGAATGAGTGTAAATGGGGGAGGGAGTTTTTTTGGGTTGGTGCACTAATTGTAAGTGTATCTTGTGTTTTTTATGTTGATTTAATAAAAAATAAAAAAAATACTTTTTGAAACCGATACCGATAATTTCCGATATTACATTTTGAAGCATTTATCGGCCGATATTATCGGACATCTCTACATGTCGGGCTCAATCTTTATAGTGGGTGTTTGATAGAGCGAATTGAGCTCATGTAGTTTTTATTTGTTAGTAATATTTTGACATTTTTAACAAAATTTGTAATGTTTTGACATGTTTAACATAATGGTTCCTGCTTGTACTCAGGCGTAGCAATATGGCCTGACAATAAAATCTCATATTTTTTTCATTGTAAAAAAAAAGGTTATACAGTTTTTTTCCGACTTACTTTCTTACTTTACAGAGATAATGCGAAACAAGTTTTGCTTTTATCTAATCAAAAACTAGTAGTTTAAAAAAAAAGTGACAACAATTATACAACTTACAGGCATGAACATACACTAACTGTATCTTATTTTAGTAAAATATAAACATATTTTTTTATGAATTTGTTCTTAGAAAAATTTTTAAAAAACAAAATTAAAATCTCTGGAAAGCAAAACTTCTGTCTCATACAACATACCTTTGTATACAGACAAGGAGCATTTCACATTGTACGAATACGAAATTAACTCCAACATTGAAATTAATAAAGTGCAAACCTAAAGGGGACCTGTGATGATTAAAATCAACATTTAACACTGAGGGCGGGGGGTTCCAGGAAAAATGTAATTCTTTCAGAATCACAATTCTTAATTAATATGATTCTGAATTAATAAAAATACTATTTTTAATAAGACATTTTTTGGTCCATTTCCACGCTTACTCGCTGCACACGTTGTACATCAGCAGCCAAATGAGCTTTTGTAACCTGTGACCTGTTTTGATTTTTGATTTTATTACAATTGATAAAGCAACATTTTTTGCGAGAATCAGTTTGAAGCAAGAATCGCGTTGAATCGAGTCTGTACCGAATCGTCACCCCAAGAATTGTTATCTAAATTGATCGTTAGTTGTTCTAAGTAGCGCTGCACGATTCATCGTTAAATGATCGTAATCTCATTTTCAAACATGGATGATTCTGTACTGGTTGCATTATAAACTAATGCACCCAAACGCAGCATTGCCTCTGCCTCCTTCCTCAACCAAACACGTGAGCATGCTCCTGTTGCGGCTTCCAGCTGTAGTCTTTGCCATTAAGTTGATGGTGCCAGTCTTGTCTAAGTTGTAACTTTGAATACCAAATTTAGAGGTGTTGCAATCTCCATTAATAATTACAAATGCTAATCAGTAGTACATATGTGAAATATCCAATGTAAAGTAACATCGAGCTTGTGCATATTTGAAAAGTGGAGCCTTACTTTTTAGAACATAGTTATTAGTTTGTCTTTAGGGCTTTTTCAGGCATGCATGCTTTGTTGGCATAGGAAATTGCAGCATTACCAAGAGTCAGTCCGACTCAGTCCGCTAAGAATTTGCCTGTTTGCCCGGCAATTAATTGAGCCAGGGTCAAGTCTTCCAACCGGACGAAACGTCATATACAACAACAATATTGAGATATTGTAAAATTTGCTACTTGGTGGTACCTATAAAAGTACCGAATTCTGTACCTATCCCTAGCGTTACATGTTTACTATGGGCGTAACGATTAATCAATATATCGATTTATTTTCCTTAGATTCAACTTTATCAATCTGTGCTTGGCAAGTTCGCCTTCCGGAAGATATGTATCGATCCAAGATCGTTTTATCAGCACTAGCTTTCTTTGTTTAAATCAAATTAAAAACAATGTAAACATGGGGCTATTATGTATGAATTTTTGCTGGAGGTGGGAAAAAATATAAATTCTATGACGCATCACGATTGGAAAGTGAATGCTTCTGAATCGATTGACATATGTTAAATATTGACTATTTATACATGGTAAAGTCCCACAGATGTTTTTTTAAAATGCAGACCTAGTGCAGCCACAAACGGACGATGGAGGAGAGGGCAAACTATGATAGCCACTGCGCTAAGCTTTGTTGAATATGAAGTAGTGAAACAAGAAAATGCAAAATATGTTGTACACTTCAACAGAAGTCGAACTGGAACCTTGTTACAGCGGAGAGTAACCAGCTAAGAAGAGGAAATTACCAAGTAGATTAATAACAATTACAATATAATAATTGAATATGCATAAATATAACATTTGTTACCGAATCGTAGCCCCATAATCCTAATTGTAATCGAATCCTGAGATGCCCAGAGTCCCACCTATAGTTTTTGCACTGCCTGTTTTAAAAAAAAACAATTTACAATGACAGAAGTAGCAGAAATAATAGGTTGTAGCCGTGCATAAAATTAAGATAGGTTTCATGAGATCCCCGTAGTAGTAGTCATAGTAGACCTCAACAGGTGCAGCTACCAGTTCCTCTTTAGTATCCCAATTAATATGCATGTACACCTTCAACGCACAATTGGCTTGGCACACAAACGCTGAGATGTAAATAAGTCTAAATAACGAAACATTACTCCTATGTTTTATCGTCAATGTTTATCTTATGTTGGAAAAGTGTGTGTGTTTAGAGGTGGGTTGATGATCACTGTCAAGATGAATATGAAGTAGACTTATCCTCCCCGTCCCCCACTGACATCTGCACCCATGATCCGAACAACACACGCTCCGAACTGGGTCAGGTCAATTGGACATTTCAGATGTTTTTTCATAAACCGTCCCATCCCTACAATGTTGCGACCTTGTCGCTATATTTAGTGAGTAATCAGAGCCTTCCCGATTCCTGTTATCAAAGAGCGACGAGCGACAAATCAAGTGGAGACTTTTGGAGACTCTGAAATGAAAGCACGTATCGCTTTTCTCAGCAAGCGTTTTCATGCTTTTCACATGTTTTTATACTCACTTTTTCAAATGCGCCATGGCCAAGTATGAAAATTTATGCTGACATCATGCATTGCGTTGGTTAAAATGTGGAAGTCTGAAGCTTTGAGGCCTATTTTTCTTAAAAAACTTTGGTTTCCCAGAAATCTAGAGTTTGTGAGTGGCATTGGAGCACTAAACAACGCCATCTCATTTGCATAATCAACCATGACGCACAACTCAGTGGTTGTGTGTGAGAGGTAAAATAAAGCGTTTTCGTTTGTGTTGTAAGTGGTGTCAAATGTTCTCAAGTTTTAACAGTATTTGACAAAAGGACATTAAGTTATTGACTTGAGGTTGCTTTCATTTTGTGCAGGGTTGGAAAACATTAACGTAGGAGCGATTAGTTGTACTGTAATTGAGGGTTTTATGAAGACGGCCGTGACATTGTGGAAGGTTTATTAAAAAGGAAGGGTAACAGTAGTAACTCAGAAAGCAATTCATTTTCATCCAGCTTTCGTTCACATCACATCCGTCAAGTGCTCTAAGGCAGTGGTCCCCGACCACCCGGTACCGGTCAATGAAGCATTTGCTACCGGGCCTATAGAGAAACATTAAATAATTTATAAAAGACTGCATTTTCTCCGACTTAACTTTGGCCTGTCCAACTAGACGGGGGGTGTTTTCATTGTGGGCCACGAGAGGGCCGCTTGTAACAGTAAATCATTAATGAATTTGCCTATGAATTTAAATATTTAAAAAAAAAAAAATACGTAAAGAGTAAAACAAATCTGTGGATTTGACCACTTTTTTTTACAGCAAAAAACTGGCAGCTTAGTTGCCAGTCTTTTACTGTAAAATATATGGTGTCATTTTATTTATTTAAGGGGCGGTATGGCGTAGTGGGTAGAGCAACCGTGCCAGAAACCTGAGGGTTGCAGGTTCGCTCCCCCCCTCTTACCATCCAAAAGCGCTGCCGTTGTGTCCTTGGGCAGGACACTTCACCCTTGCACCCGGTGCCACTCACACCGGTGAATGAATGATGAATGATAGGTGGTGGTCGGAGGGGCCCCGTAGGCGCAAATTGGCAGCCACGCTTCTGTCAGTCTACCCCAGGGCAGCTGTGGCTATGAAAGTAGCTTACCACCACCAGGTGTGAATGAATGATGGCTTCTCACTTCTCTGTGAAGCGCTTTGAGTGTCTAGAAAAGCGCTATATAAATCTAAGTCATTATTATTATTATTATTATTATTGTTATTTTTACAACATATTATTGTAAATAGAAATACTGTACCGCTGTTTAATTTTATTTTGGCAACTCAGCTGCTAGTTTTTTACTAAAAATAAAATGTGGTACCATAAAATCATCAACCGTGGATGAAAAAAAAAACCCAAAACTGACAGCTCAGTCGACAGAATTTTACTGTAAAAAAAAAAACATTGGTAGTTTTTTTTTTTTCAACTAATGAAAATGCTGTAAACAACTCCCTAAATTTTACAGTAAAATCAATTGGTAATTTTTATAGTGTACAATTTGATTGATAACTTGCTTTGAAACCATAAATTAAGCAGATATTTAAGTATTTATTTGGATTTTGACCAACAAAGTTAGATAGTATAATATTTGTTGCAACATTGGACACTATTTTTCCCCTTGTTAAACTAGAAAAAAACCTAATTAACCTTCAGTAATAAAATAAGAAAGTAAAGAAAGAAAATATAAGGTATTTTATTGACACATATTATTTCCAAGCTTTTGCGGGCCATATAAAAGGACGTGGAGGGGCCTTGAGTTTGACACCTGTGCACTAGACACACCAATGATGTACAATAAAACTCCTCATAGGAAGTTGCCATTTGTTATAACTTTGTGACATGATACAATGCACATTAATGAACACATCCAATATAAATGTGACAGATTGTAGCCAAAGGCTGATTCCCATCAGCATTTCATTGCAAAGAAACAAGCCCAGGGCTCCCACTAATTCAGCGTTCTAGTGAGTTGTATTTTTCACAAGTGGGAAGCCGGTCCCTGAAAATAATGCCTACATTAAACCGGTCCGTGGTGCAAAAAAGGTTGGGGACCACTGCTCTAAGGCCAACAGCACACTTCTAACCTTCACAATAAAAGCGCTGCAAGCTAGATGCTGCCTGACCACAAGGGACAAAACAAGGGTCTCCAAAAAAATAGCTCACATTACCTTCATTGTGTTGACCAGCGGGATAAGCATCTGCTTTAACGGAGCGGGTTTTGAGTTTCAGGCATGCCCGCGCAGAGGTTAAGCCAGCGTTTCTCAAAGTGTGGGGCGCGCCCCACTGGTGGGGAATAGAGACATGACAGGTGGGGCGCGAGGAACGGGAGGAAATTTCACTTTAAATTTTTTTTTTAAATTATATTCTTAGTTTTTTTTTTTTTACTATGCTTTCATTTTCTATACACACTGTAAATCACTTTGTGATTCTGTCTGTGAAATCTGCTATATAAATAAATGTAAATTACTTATTTTTCCTGTAGGCTTTACATTTCTGGAGGAGCGAAAGTTTGACAGACATAGCAACAGTAACTAATGGGGGCGGGGCTAAGCGGAACAAATTTGACGAGACAAGCGCAGCAAAATGAAAAGCTGTCCCACTGTCAAACGACACAGTTGCGAGACGTATATGCGACATTGCAAGTGATCTTGAGGAACAACTCGTAGACAAATTAAAAGAAAGTCGTTTTGCTTTACAAGTGGACGAAGCTACTGACAGCAATAAAGACTGCCTGTTCATCGCATACGTACGCTTTGTGAATGGCGAGTCACTGTGCGAGGATTTGCTGTTTTGCAAATACATCAAAAATAGAGCCTCTGCTGATGAGCTGTTCAAGATAATGGACAGTTTCCTCAAAGAACACGACCTAAATGGGACAACTGTGTGGGCTTTTGCTCTGATGGCGCACAGACCATGGCAGGGTCAAGAAACAGGCTGTAGGCTTTAATAAAGAGGGTTGCGCCAAATGCGCATTGGACACACTGCGTCATTCACCGGGAAGCACTCGCGTCCAGGCAGCTCAGCCCCGAACTCAATGAGGTTTTAACATGTTGTGAGCGCGGTACATTTGATCAAAACACGACCACTGAAAGCGTGACTGTTCTCTGCACTGTGTGAGGAAATGGGAGCTGATCATACGGCCGTGCTGTTTCACAGTGAATCAAAGTGGCTCTCCTGGGGGAAAGTGCTGTCACTTGCCCTGCCTGTCTTGCCAAATGCATAGCTCCTCTTTTTTTTGCAAAGATTGCAAAGTGGCACTTTTATTTTATTTATTATTGAACTTGATGCAAGTTATTTGATTTATTATTGAACTTGATGCAAGTTATAACACTTTTATTTGATTTATTATTGAACTTGATGCAAGTTATAACACTTTTATTTGATTTATTATTGAACTTGATGCAAGTTATAACACTTTTTTTGATTTATTATTGAACTTGATGCAAGTTATAACAGTTTTATTTGATTTATTATTGAACTTGATGCAAGTTATAACACTTTTATTTGATTTATTATTGAACTTGATGCAAGTTATAACACTTGTATTTGATTTATTATTGAACTTGATGCAAGTTATAACACTTTTGTTTTATTTATTATTGAACTTTATGCAAGTTATTTTATTTCTTATTGAACTTGATGCAAGTTATACCACAGCTGCACAGTTATTTTATTCATTATTGAACTTGATGTTATTTTATGTTATTGAGTTTGAATGTATACAACTTGATGTTACTTGATGTTCAATAAATTTGAAAATGTTAAGCTTGGCATTAGCGTTCTGTTGTGGCGATGGGGGCAGGTGGGGCTTGAAAACTCCCCCTTGTCCAAAGTGGGGGATGACAAAAAAAGTTTGAGAACCACTGGGTTAAGCCATGCCCGTACTGCTGCTGACCGCTGTCAGTGGCGTCCTTGTGTTTTGAATTAACACCTGTAAGGGCTTTCAAAATGTTTATATACAGCATGGTGTACACCGCCTTCCGCCCGATTGTAGCTGAGATAGGCTCCAGCGACCCCCGCGACCCCAAAGGGAATAAGCGGTAGAAAATGGATGGATGGATGGATATTAACTTGTAGGGCTGTCTTCAAATAGTCAAAGATTAAACGATTTGATTCGGAGGAGTCTGATTTGACTATCAATCTTGCAGTCAAATTAGGGCTGGGCGATATGGCCTTTTTTTAATATCTCGATATTTTTAGGCAATATCGCGATACATGATATATATCGAGATATTTTGCCTTAGCCTTGAATGAACACTTGATGCATATAATCACAGCAGTATGATGATTCTATGTGTCTACATTAAAACATTCTTGTTCATACTGCATTAATATATGCTTATTTTAAACTTTCATGCAGAGAGGGAAATCACAACTAAGTCAATTTACCAAAAGTGTATTTATTAAACAGTTATTAAGCAGTGGCACAAACATTCATGTAATTTCAAAACAGAATGTGCAAGATTGTCAGAGACATTTTAAAACAAGCCTTTAGTGCACTTTTGTGCAAGATGACAAATTAAAACAACACTAAATTAAAGTGCACTTTTTGTACAGAACGCCACTACAATAGTTTAAAACAAATAAAGTGCACTTTTGTGCATGATGTCACACAAGATATTTTAATAACTGTCAAATGAAAATTAGCTGCATAATAGGAAATCAAATTGTGTATGTCCTTTGCTATGTGGTAGGTTCCGGCGGACAGTATCTCCTTATGTCATTTTTTTTTCATACCGTGTTCATGTGGAATTGGTTGCCTCGGCATTTTATTGGTGTGGCACCGAACGGAGATGTTGACATGCGGAGTAAGCACTGTTCATTCTCGAGCGGGTGACTTTTCAAATGATGCTACATATTAGCAGTAATGCTACTTTTTATAGCAACGCTTTCGCCCCACACTTGACAAATTACGGTTGTCTGTTCGACATATTCCCACTTGAAGCCAAACCACCGCCAGACGATGGACCCCCTGCTGTTTTTTGTGGGAATTAATTATTCCTTAATTTCTTACCAGATTCGCACCTATCTCTCTCCCACTCGCACCGCACCGCTAGCATCACAGCTAACGTTAACCATGCTGCTACCTCTTTGCTGCGCGAGAGCGTATACGTACAGTATGTGACGTATGACTTGACAGTATGTGACGTGTGTAAGAAAGTGCGCTTGTCTGTCTGTGAGAAGGAGAGACAGGAAAGAGCGAGGAGAGCCTGTAGTGTAATGCCAGCAGCTAAAAGCAACTGCGGGAGAACGTATACTCGAATATCACGATATAGTCATTTTCTATATCGCACAGAGACAAACCCGCGATATATCGCGTATATCGATATATCGCCCAGCCCTAAGTCAAATCATCAGATAATAAAGCCATGGTGGGAGGGAGGCAGAGTTAAGTACCTGCTGAGGCCTCCCGTGTACAGCAGATTTGTTAAAAGGATGAATCTACTGCGTTCATTATTAGTGAAAGACTCTAGTGTGCAGACAAATAGTTTTTAGGGAGTAAGAGATCATTCTGATCTGCTTTTTTGGCTTTTACTAGAAAGTGTTCGCTGCTTCCGATAAGCGCTTTCAGTGGCTGCTTTCAGTTGCTGCTTTCAGTCGCTGCTTCCTGTTGTGACGTCCTGTGTCTAAAACAGCTGGTCGTGTGTTTTAGCCTCCCACATTTCTCTTGCTAAAAGCTATTTATCTGCACACAAGAATATTTTACTAATAGTGTTTGTAAGATGTTTCTACATGCTGGACCGGGAAGCTCCCCGTTCCACCGCGCACTGCTGGCCGGCCGAATCCCGTCATACTGTTGGCACCGTTAAAGGGGAACATTATCACAATTTCAGAATGGTTAAAACCATTAAAAATCAGTTCCCAATGGCTTATTATATTTTTCGATGTTTTTTTCAAAATTGTACCCATCACGCAATATCCCTAAAAAAAGCTTCAAAGTGCCTGATTTTAACCATCGTTATAAACACCCGTTCATTTTCCTGTGACATCACATAGTGAAGCCAACACAAACAAACATGGCGGAAAGAACAGCAAGCTATAGCGACATTAGCTCTGATTCAGACTCGGATTTCAGCGGTTTAAGCGATTCAACAGATTACGAATGTATTGAAACGGATGGTTGTAGTGTGGAGGCAGGTAGCGAAAACGAAATTGAAGAAGAAACTGAAGTTATTGAGCTATATCGGTTTGAACCGTATGCAAGCGAAACCGACGAAAACGACACGACAGCCAGCGACATGGGAGAAAGCGAGGACGAATTCAGCTATCGACTTCTAACCAACGATTGGTATGTGTTTGTTTGGCATTAAAGGAAACTAACAACTATGAACTAGGTTTACAGCATATGAAATACATTTGGCAACAACATGCACTTTGAGAGTGCAGACAGCCTAATTTTCATCAATTAATATATTCTGTAGACATACCCTCATCCGCACTCTTTTTCCTGAAAGCTGATCTGTCCAGTTTAAGGGACGGTGTGAGCCAAGACATCCAGGGGGTTTAGCTCGCTCGTCTGCGGGAACAAACTCCCGCCATTGCTTGCCGTGCTACCGAGGTCCTTTGTCCCTGAATTGCTCACACACTCCGGCAGATTCAATGGGGGTCTGGCGGCAGATTTCTTTGACTTTATCGTTGGAAATGCATCTGCTTTGAGTGTCGCAGGATATCCACACATTCTTGCCATCTCTGTCGTAGCATAGCTTTCGTCGGTAAAGTGTGCGGAACAAACGTCCAATTTCTTGCCACTTTCGCATCTTTGGGCCACTGGTGCAACTTGAATCCGTCCCTGTTCGTGTTGTTACACCCTCCGACAACACACCGACGAGGCATGATGTCTCCAAGGTACGGAAAACAGTCGAAAAAACGGAAAATAACAGAGCTGATTTGACTCGGCGTTTGAGAAAATGGCGGATTGCTTCCCGATGTGACGTCACAACGTGACGTCATCGCTCCGAGAGCGAATATTAGAAAGGCGTTTAATTCGCCAAAATTCACCCATTTAGAGTTCGGAAATCGGTTAAAAAAATATATGGTCTTTTTTCTGCAACATCAAGGTATATATTTACGCTTACATAGGTCTGGTGATAATGTTCCCCTTTAAAACTCACCAGAAATTGAACACTCCGCCTCGCTTGCAGGTGTAGCTCCCTACTGGTAAGGGTAATGATCCTTCAGCAGGTTTACATACAGAAACTTTGTTACAACTAGTACGTTCTCTATCCATCCATTAATTTTCTACCACTTGTCCCTTTTTCGGGGTAGCGAGGGGGTGCTGGAGCTTGTCTCAGCTGCATTCGGGCGGTAGGCGGGATAGAACCTGACAAGTCGCCACCTCATCACAGGGCCAACACAGATAGACAGACAACATTCACACTCACATTCACACACTTGGGACCATTTAGTGTTGCTAATCAACCTATCCCCCTAATTAGTCAAATTTAATGTCTTGTCGGCACAGGACCCCACTAAACAATCCAATTTCTACCGTGTTCAACCTTGTTTAAAGGGGAACATTATCACAATTTCAGAAGGGTTAAAACCATTAAAAATCAGTTCCCAGTGGCTTATTTTATTTTTCGAAGTTTTTTTCAAAATATTACCCATCACGCAATATCCCTAAAAAAAGCTTCAAAGTGCCTGATTTTAACCATCGTTATATACACCCGTCCATTTTCCTGTGACGTCATACAGTGATGCCAATACAAACAAACATGGCGCATAGAACAGCAAGCTATAGCGACATTAGCTCGGATTCAGACTCGGATTTCAGCGGCTTAAGCGATTCAACAGATTACGCATGTATTGAAACGGATGGTTGTAGTGTGGAGGCAGGTAGCGAAAACGAAATTGAAGAAGAAACTGAAGCTATTGAGCCATATCGGTTTGAACCGTATGCAAGCGAAACCGACGAAAACGACACGACAGCCAGCGACACGGGAGAAAGCGAGGACGAATTCGGCGATCGCCTTCTAACCAACGATTGGTATGTTTGTTTGGCATTAAAGGAAACTAACAACTATGAACTAGGTTTACAGCATATAATAATACATTTGGCAACAACATGCACTTTGAGAGTGCAGACAGCCCAGTTTTCATCAATTAATATATTCTGTAGACATACCCTCATCCGCTCTCTTTTCCTGAAAGCTGATCCGTCCAGTCCAGTTGGAAATGCATCTGCTTTGAGTGTAGCAGGATATCCACACATTCTTGCCATCTTTGTCGTAGCATAGCTTTCGTCGGTAAAGTGTGCGGAACAAACGTCCAATTTCTTGCCACTTTCGCATGTTTGGGCCACTGGTGCAACTTGAATCCGTCCCTGGTCGTGTTGTTACACCCTCCGACAACACACCGACGAGGCATGATGTCTCCAAGGTACGGAAAACAGTCGAAAAAACGGAAAATAACAGAGCTGATTTGACTCGGTGTTTGTAATGTGTTTGAGAAAATGGCGGATTGCTTCCCGATGTGGCGTCACGTTGTGACGTCATCGCTCCGAGAGCGAATAATAGAAAGGCGTTAATTCGCCAAAATTCACCCATTTAGAGTTCGGAAATCGGTTAAAAAAATATATGGTCTTTTTTCTGCAACATCAAGGTATATATTGACACTTAAATAGGTCTGGTGATAATGTTCCCCTTTAACTGACACATTGTGACCAGGCAGAATACACTGCGATCATCATGATCTGTTTATATCTCACTTAAAAAAACAACGCCACAGATTCGACTAGTAGTCGACTAAGGGAACAATCCAACGAATTCTAGCCAACAGCCCTTCTAACTTTTGTTCCCTTCATTGCAAAACTTGCAGTGCAAATGGACAAGTATCAATCAATCAATCAATCAATCTTTATTTATATAGCCCTAAATCACAAGTGTCTCAAAGGGCTGCACAAGCCACAACGACATCCTCGGTACAAAGCCCACATACGGGCAAGGAAAAACTCACCCCAGTGGGACGTCGATGTGAATGACTATGAGAAACCTTGGAGAGGACCGCATATGTGGGTAACCCCCCCCCCCTCTAGGGGAGACCGAAAGCAATGGATGTCGAGTGGGTCTGACATAATATTGTGAGAGTCCAGTCCATAGTGGATCCAACATAATAGTAAGAGTCCAGTCCATAGTGGGGCCAGCAGGACACCATCCCGAGCGGAGACGGGTCAGCAGCGTAGAGATGTACCGGTACGGACCTCAACAAAATTGACAGATTATAAGCCAGTGTTTTGCCCAACATCTGTAGTAGTTCCAAAGCTCATTTGCTCGTTGCATAGAGTTACAATTCCATCTACTTAACAGGTCTAACGACAAGCCAAACAAACATGTTTATAATGTGAATGTGGGTAAAATTCTAACCTAAAGCTAAAGCAAAAAACAGCGCTTAATCCTTTTATGGATTGAATTGTCACCCCCAAAAAGAAATGAATGCTTGGGAAACCGTGTCATTCCGATGTATCTGTTTCACTTTTGTGCACATATAAAGCTGCTCAAGATTTGTCAACATTAAACCATAACAAGCCATAATTTTTTTTTTTTACTCTTTTAGAACCAGCAGCATTCTCAGCAGAGACCACCCCCCGGACAAGAAACCTAAAAGTGACAAAACCTCACTTCCCTCCAATGAGTTTGACCCAACAGGTAATGTCACAAACCTATTCTGCTCATCTCATCACTTCGTCAGTCTGTCCTACCACGTGTCACACCTATTTCTTTCTCTATCTCATTACACTAAACACATGGTCTGAAAAAGGATGCCTGTTGATGACAGTTACCACAAGGCAGCTGGGATGCTGAAAGTGTGTCTCTATTCTTTCTGTGGCCTTATCTTATTCTAAATGTGTTTTAAACAACTTTCTTTCTGAAATCAGTCAACTGACACACTGTATTTCTTGTTCACGGTCCACATTTAATGTCCCAGAGAGCTCACTAGTCCTTTATAATTGCAGCTGCATGCGTCTTTAACGTTCGCAGAGCCCTTGCAGTTTCACGTACGTTGGTGCAAATGAGGTCTGTGAAGTGTTTGGGTGGTTTGAACTCACAGCTTAAAAATCAGGACAGACAAAGCCTCCTACGCTTGATGAACTGCACTTTAAGTTTATGACAGAGTGAGGTTTTTGAGGGGGTTAGAAATAGTTCAAAAACCAGTTTGATTTGGTGACACTCCCTGTGGTATTTGTCATCCATCAGTGCAGTATGACTGAAGCTTCTGTAATCAAAACATCTAAAAAAAAAACCTCTACACCACATGGTGGATTATCCCAGTATGTTGCAACATCACTTAAGCAAAAACTAGTTTTTACAGTTTCCACACTGATGCAAAAAAATCTGTTCACTAACCATATATAAAAATGGTGATATATGAAAGTACAGTTTTGTTTCCCCCTACTCATTATTATTAATCTTAGTTTTGAATGTCTATTTAAATACATTTGGTCTAACTGCAGGTGCACTAGCTTATGTTTTAAAATGCCTTTATTGTATTACTGTATTATTATTTGAATTAAGTCTCAGAGTGGACCAATAGTGTATTGACAGTCTATTGGCAAGTATCAAGTCTGGCCGTGATGCTGGAATTTAGATAGTTTAAAAGTGTTTTTTGCATGCCCTGCTGAGAACATGACATTTTATGTGTCTGTAGCTTTAATGCTAATGAGCTGTCCACATATGTTTCCTTCAGTACAATAAGGGATCTTGGAGCCCCAAGATCCCTTATTGTACCCTCGATCTCCTTTTTACAAATAAACTTCTGACTGATACTTTATTTGTGATCACTCGACTGACACAGGTGGTTGCCAGCTTCGTTAATAAAATCACCTTTATTGTGGCACATAAACATTATGTGTTCATATCTTGAGTATCATTATCAAGTAGAGATGCCGATAAATGCGTTAAAATGTAATATCGGAAGTTATCAGTATCGTTTTTTTTATTATCGGTATTGTTTTTTTTTTTTTAATTTATTTTATTAAATCAACATGAAAAACACAAGATACACTTACAATTAGTGCACCATCCCAAAAAAACTCCCTCCCCCATTCACACTCATTCACACAAAAGGGTTGTTTCTTTCTGTTATTAATATTCTGGTTCCTACATTATATATCAATATATATCAATACAGTCTGCAAGGGATACAGTCCGTAAGCACACATGATTGTGCGTGCTGCTGGTCCACTAATAGTACTAACCTTTAACAGTTAATTTTACTAATTTTCATTAATTACTAGTTTCTATGTAGCTGTTTTTATATTGTTTTACTTTTTTTTTTATTCAAGAAAATGTTTTTAATTTATTTATCTTCTTTTATTGTATAACTTTTTTTTAAAAGTACCTTATCTTCACCATACCTGGTTGTCCAAATTAGGCATAATAATGTGTTAATTCCACGACTGTATATATCGGTTGATATCGGTATCGGTGATTAAAGAGTTGGACAATATCGGAATATCGGCAAAAGGCCATTATCGGACATCCCTATTATCAAGTATAATACTGCAGGACGAGATTAAACATGTTCCACACAGTAAGCATAAGCCAGGAGCAAACATGCTAATTGCTAAGCTAGCTTGAGACAAGAAATTTGTATTTGTTTAAATCAATTAATCAAAGTTTACTTCTATAGCCTTTAATCACCAATGTCTCAAAGGGCTGCACAAGCCACAGCGACATCCACGACTAAACATTCTGGAAATTATTCCTTTGACACAGGAGGATTTTGAGGAGTAAGACCAAAGTATTTAAATGAGTAGTATATTGTTTAGGTATTTTGTACTCTTGACTTAATTGTGATCATAGACGACGATAAGGAACTAGTCTGAATATTGTGTTGATATTGCTGCACTGTTAAAAGCGCTCATCATGAATATTTAAAACAAAAAATACAGTTATTACATGTGATCAGTACTGGAATCGGCCAATTTCACTCATGGAAGATCAATATTGGAATCGGCAGCATAAAAGCCGAATTGATACATACCGGTACCTAGTTTTCATGTTACTCAGAATAACCATCCACGCGTAAGACAGTTGGCGGAGGCATGGATGTCAACAACGTAGCAGAGATGGCAAGCACAATGGAAGCTAAACTAACAAAACCTGAAGAGGATTTGGTGCCAAAAAAAGGGAAGGACTCCTTTGTTTGGCTTTGGTTTGGATTGAAAGCAGGAAAACCACCAAAGAACGTTAGGCTACTTTACAAAACATGCCGCCAACAAATCGTTGCTTGCAGTTTAATCACATCAAATCTGTTTTCTATTACTTGAAGAACAGTATAGGGACATCATTAAAATGATTTGTCCTAATAAAATATGATGTCACTACTATGGTAGGGCTAACGCCACAAGTCCATAAATCAGTAGTGAAGCTTATGTCCTTATTTTCATCTATCAATGTATGCAGGAGTGTGGCGATCACGTAGTCTTTGCTGGCAAACATACAGCCAAAGAATCGTAGCGGTTCTGAAGTACAAACTGTGACTCCGGGTGGTTTCCTGGCTGACAGGAGCCACTGTTTTCAGTGATGGTACAGACCTAGTGGTCCAGCGCTATCATTTCCATGGTAGATCGCTTCGGCCCCCGTGTCGTCTCTGGCCAGCTTTTTGCACTCTATGGAAGCAACAGCAGGGGGAACTGCCCTGGATTTTCTTTGTGGCGAGTTTAGTTAGCTACTTGACACCACTAGCGTCTTCGTGGGCTTTTGAGGTTTGATGTGTTGTCGCCTGGTGTTTTCCCCCCTCCCCGAGTGTTTGCTGGGCTTTTGGTGCAGGTGGCACAAGGGATGTCTTTCTCTGAAGGAGAAAAAAAGTCCCGCACGATCAACGCTGTGTTGTTTACAATCTGAGCTCAGGGGGAGATTATGACCGCCGAACTCACTTACAGCGCAGTGTGGATAACCTTGCATCATTGGAGTGTTTGGTTTTAACCTTTTCAGTTATTTGAGGTATGTTTTACTGACTAATCAGATTTATTGATGTGAAGTCATAATTCCTATGTTGGAACAATATTATTGGGCCAATGATTATCATACATCCCTAGATTTAAGATTCTAGATTGTTTATTGTCATATGCACAGTTAAACGGACAGTTTGCCGGACAATGAAAATCTTACTTTGCTTGTCAGATTTTCATTGTACGGCAAACTCTATGTTTAACTAGGTGTCGGGATATAAAATTAGCGACAGCAGGATATATATTTTTGTTTATATCTCACCGCAGTAGACGCCATATCAGATGCAGCAATGTAACATGAAGGATTGGAACAGGGAAACATCAACGTTAGCAAAAGCAAGACTAGCTTAGCAATGTGAGCGACAATGCTAACATTATAGTCATATTTTCACAGCAGCATGTTAGGTTAAGCTATTTTCTGGAGAAAAACCAAATGATCAAACTCACATCTCCCCATGCCTGTACTGTTGGCAAAGCTTTTAAGATGTGTAGCGAAACCCAGGTGGAGCAAAGCAAACACACAACTTGGGAGGGTCTAGGTAGGGGCAGGTCAAAGGCGCTATCATGTCCATGAAATAGGAGGTTTGTCCTCCATGACGTTGTCAGAAAGTGACATTTGAGTGCCTTTTTTCAAAAGTAACTCAAAAACAAATGAGGAAGATCATAGATTATTTTCACGTTGGTGCTCATAAACAGGCTCTAGGGACACATGTTACTGTAATAACATAATTTGATAGTCTATTAGGGAACATTTAAAGTACACTAACAGTGTTGGCGCTAGGAATTTTATAAATGGGGTCCCAAGGACCTCATCAAGTCATAAAAATGGGGTCATGTTCAGTAGTGTTAATAGCATGGTGGATGTGCGGTTGGCTTTGTTAAAAACATAAATAACGATCGTCATTCCGATCAAAGAACTGTAGGGACCCACTGCCGGGTAAGGTGGAGGGTCTTACCCCCGACGATATATCGGCCCTGGAGGGAACGTATCTCCCGTACTCCTCGACCACAGTCTGGGAGCCGACAAGCAGGAAAGGTGTAACATGATGTTTCTTGGTGCCTGGGGTGGCTGGATCTTTGAAAATCAGTGCACCCGGTCGTAAAGGTGTTCTTTTCATTAGCCAGTTTACATGCCGTACAAAACATCTTTCCATCGTCATAAGTGAGCCATTTGCTGAAAAGTGGCTGCTGGAGCCACTTTTCATTGAAGCTTCGCTTCTTGGGTTTATTTCTCGCCATGACGAAAACAATAACACGAGGGAAGCTTATTACCGGAAATGCAGTATTTGTGATCGATAAAACTTTTGGCGAATCCCAAATATAAGAAATTGTACTGGAATATACATTACTTTGAAGTCGACCAATAATTAATAATAATTAATAATTTGATTAAAATATAAACAAAACAAAACAAAACACCGGCGGAAAGCGACAATCGATAAAAAAAAAACAAACAAGCAAATTGGGCGGGGGAAAGAAAAAAAATCTGCGTCTAGGTGACGCGCGGACTTCCGGAAATTCGATAGGATAGGATAGGATAGGACTTTATTGTCATTGCAACAAGTACAACAAAACTATGTTGTTATATCGGCTGAAATTTGCGTCCTTTTTTATTCAATGTGTAAAAAGACACAAAAAGTATTTTATTATGTTGCAGCTGTCGGTTGTGACCACTTAAGATTCAACATTTTCGAACATAGTGTATCTTGAGAACTTCTAGTCATTTAATTGCTGGATCCATTCTGAATCATTTTTACTCTTTTTTTTTTGTGCATTCATCACATCATACTCAACAGTAGGATGTTATCACTTTAGAGACTACACTCCTGTCTCTACAAGCCATTGTTCTGTTAAACAACCTGTGTCTTTATTTTGTTTATATTTATCTTTTTCTTTTCCCATGATCATTTTTTTCCCTCCCCTCATGATTTTCTATTTTTCCTTTCTCTATGTTGGTATGTATGTGTTTGTTTGTGTGCATGTGTTTTGTGTATGCCCGCCGTGCTGTCTGTGTGGTTGCGGGGCCGTTAGCAGACGCTCTGGTGGTGCAGAAGAGTGGCAGCAGCAGTTTGCTAGCAGAGGAGAAGCCTGAGTCCTGTGGTAAGGATGCTCTTGCTGGAATGGCTGGTGTGTGACATCACTACATGCTTTATATCAATATACACGCTGGTGTGACAATGCCTCGAAGGTGATTTATTTGTATATAGTCAGTATAACTGCATTTTTCTCTTTTTGGGGAGATGCCAACTCTCGATTTCCTGGAAAGGGCCCGGAGGCAAAAATAACCACAATGTTCAACATTACGTAAATCCAATAGATTCTTAAGATTTCAGTACAACACACAATGCATCTATTTGTTTACTTTAAATTGTAATTTATATTACTAATGTTAGGAGTGTAGTGTACTAAAGCGCCTCCTGGTAATATGGAGGGTGGGCATCTATGCTGGAAATGATCAGAACCTTTTAGTCATACAATTTGGAAAACCTTCCAACATTTTGAGGATAAAAATGCATGCGTCTTGTCACATTAGACATCAGTGCATTTGGCAGGACAACAGCATTATAACACATTTTGACCTACTCAGTGTCCGCCCTGAGATCGGTAGGTTGTGAGTTCAAACCCCGGCCGAGTCATACCAAACCCTAAAAAAAATGGGACCCATTACCTCCCTGCTTGGCACTCAGCATCAAGGGTTGGAATTGGGGGTTAAATCCCCAAAAATGATTCCCGGGCGCGGCCACCGCTGCTGCTCACTACTCCCCTCACCTCCCAGGGGGTGATCAAGAGTGATGGTTCAAATGCAGATAATAATTTCGCCACACCTCGTGTTGGTGTGTGACAATCATAGGTACTTTAACTTTTTAACTTTTTGCTATTGTCCCACAAATTATTGCTGATAAACGATGTAATTGTCAGGATTTGTTGAGAGCAAATTACGCACTAATGTAATCCTGATAAAAAATACATTAATTATGCAAGCAAACCCTTTTAAACGCAATAAACTCTTATTTCTAATTACCACTGTAGTAATTGGCAGGTCAAAAACTTTTATTTTCTAAAATAAGCAAACAAGGAAAAGATTCTCAATATTTTTTTTTAGCAAAAATTAAGTCCAGTTTTTTTTGGTTGTGTGGTTTGTTTTGTTGCCTTTTTTTGTTGTTGTTGCCACATCTTTTCAACAAATTCGACCGACTAGATCATTTTTCTGTGTTGATGGGCTCATGTTGCTTATGAATTATTCCCACACAAGGACATCTTTGATGAGCTTCTCACTATAGAGTATTGTCCGTGCATCTTGTGCATGTGAGCTAGTGGTCCCGCCTCTGCCCACTGAGACAAAGATTGTGGATGACTGACAAGAGGGTTCACTCAGTTCATTTAATCCTGCAATTAAATATACACATCCAGGTGCTGAGAGCTACAGATAGTAAACCCTCTTCCACCCTGATTGAAAGCGACAGGCCAAGACAACAAACACACACACAGACAAGGCAATTTTTTCCATGACGGCAAAGTAATCAAGTTAATTTTCTTTTATCGTTCCCTGAATTAATTTATCAGCCCAGGCCTAAACAGCGTACGGCATTAACGTATGAAAGGTTTGACATTTTGTCACCTTTTTTTGGAGTGTCCAGCGAACATTTAGTGGCAAAATCATGTTTACGCTTGAACGAAAATATTACTTCTGCTCCTCATTCTTGGCATTAAAGTTAATGAGAGTTTTAACATATTATTGCAGTGGTTCATATCTTTTTACTCTTGTATGGCCATTAATGTCAAATCGTGATTAAACAGTTCACATTTTTATGATGACAGCAGCTTCTGTATATACAGTAGGGTTGTACGGTATACGGGTATTAGTATAGTACCGCAATACTAATGAATCATATTCGGTACTATATCGCCTCTAAAAAGTACCGGTGAATAAAGTACGTTTCTTACAAGTATCAAATAGCTAAACATGCTTCACTACACACCGTAGCTCACCGGCGTCACAATGTAAACAAACGCCATTGGTGGATCTACACCTGACATCCACTATAATGATACCAAGTACGGGAGCGTATCTAGTCGATACTACGATGATTACATCTATATTTTTTATCGTCACAAAATCTTTTTTCGTTTTTTTTAAATTTATATTATGTTTATAAACTCAGGAAATACGTCCCTGGACACAAGAGGACTTTGAATATGACCAATGTATGATCCTGTAACTACTTGGTATCGGATTGATAACTAAATTTGTGGTATCATCCAAAACTAATGTAAAGTATCAAACAACAGAAGAATACATTATTATTGCATTTTAACAGAAGTGTATATCGAACATGTTAAACGGAAAATAAACAGATATTAACAGTAAATGAACTAGGTATCTTCACCATACCTGGTTGTCCAAATTAGGCATAATAATGTGTTAATTCCACGACTGTATATATCGGTTGATATCGGTATCGGTTGATATCGGTATCGGTAATTTAAGAGTTGGACAATATCGGAATATCGGATATGGCAAAAAGCCATTATCGGACATCCCTAGTTTCCAATTTGAAAAAGGACACGGCTAGAATCATCAACATGCATTATCACGATTAGGGCTGCAACTAACGATTAATTTGATAATCGATTAATCTGTCGATTATTACTTCGACAAACTACATTTTTATCCTTTTCCCGTATTTTATTGAAAAAAACAGCATACTGGCACCATGTTCTGGACATTGAGGATGCAGCATACAGCAATAATAACACAGAAATGTAACTCATCAGAACTGAATCAGATATTGTACACGTTTCTGTTGTGAATAATAAAGGATTCATTTTAGGCTGCCTCTGAATAATAGCATGAAATATTCCAGCACCTTCATAACATTTAGTTATACTAAAGCATCACTCAAATCTAAATATATTTATATAGCTTTATCGGGCCCGGCTACATTGATCCATTATGAAACAAACCTGAGATATTACTGTCCGTTACGTTTATTTCGAAATTGGTAACCGTGCATTTTCTCACTCAAAATGGAGTCAAATGTGCCGGAGACACATTATCAGCCCCGCGTTGCAAAAAGGCATAACGTTAACGTTACTCACAAATAAGCTGAACTCATGAATGCCTGTTGCCACTATGGACTTAAAAAGTTACGTACCGTGAGTTCCCTTCATCCATGGCTCCAACATGTTTCCTTTTCAGGTGCTCCTGAAGCAATGTTGTACTTCCGTGCCATTTTGCAGGAAACGGTCTTCTTTGAAGTCTTTAAAGTAAAGTGTTCCCACACTTTTGACGACTTAGGTCGTACACTTTTCTCCATTGAAACATCCATCCATCCATCCATTTTCTACCGCTTATTCCCTTTGGGGTCGCGGGGGGCGCTGGAGCCTATCTCAGCTACAATCGGGCGGAAGGTGGGGTACACCCTGGACAAGTCGCCACTTCATCGCAGGGCCAACACAGATAGACAGACAACATTCACACTCACATCCACACACTAGGGCCAATTTAGTGTTGCCAATCAACTTATCCCCAGGTGCATGTCTTTGGAAGTGGGAGGAAGCCAGAGTACCCGGAGGGAACCCACGCAGTCACGGGGAGAACATGCAAACTCCACACAGAAAGATCCCGAGCCCGGGATTGAACCTAAGACTACTCAGGACCTTCGTATTGTGAGGCAGATAACCTCAAAATGTTTTTCTGCTTAACTATCCGTACTGTTTTCCTGCGCCATTTTTCTAATGTTTCCAGCAAAGGAGACTGCGTCGTCACGTGAGCTGCACAAGACACATCATTGGCTGGCTTACCTCCACCTCATGAGACGTAGCCTCAGCGCCGCCCTGGCGCTGTTTTGTACTGTTTTTGTACTTATTTTGATTATTGTTTCTCAGCTGTTTGTAAATGTTGCAGTTTATAAATAAAGGTTTATTTAAAAAAATAAAAATAATAATAAAAAAATAAAAATAAAATTAAAAAAAGCCTCCGCGCATGCGCTTAGCATAGTTCCAACGAATTGATGACTAAATGAATCGGCAACTATTTTTATAATCGATTTAATCGATTAGTTGTTGCAGCCCTAATCACGATATAACCTTAGTACTAAAAGCTCTATTGTCTGCCAAGTTGATATAATTCATATCATATATCGTGCAACTCTAAGCAGCAAAATTTGTGAATGTAAAATAGTTGACTACTGTCATTCGTGATATTTTTTTATAAATGCAGTATTGTTTGTTTTGGTATACTGAAAGTAAGGATGTACTTTTAATGGTAGGAACATTTTATGTTATGGTTTTTTTGACCAAAATGATCACCGTTGATATTATCGCGGTGGTGTTAAATCTGCTGAAAAAGTACTTATACTACAATGAAATCTTTCCACAGCTTTGTTTTTAACATGCTGTCAAAAAACACCTTTGTCTCTTTTTCTTTGAGTATAGAACAATCACCCTGAGCGACACTTAAGAGGGAGCCCCGCTTGTAGGTTCAATGTGCACAATTGAACAGCTTCGTTGCTCAGTCAGCAATATTTGTATTGAAGTTTAGATTGGGGTATGTTGTTTTTTAAAGGGAAAAGACATAAAAGGCTCTTTTTTCACGGTAGGGAATTTAAGCTACTGAGCCGGCGCTTGTCAGCCTTTGAGTTTATCAAAGTGCAGTTATTAATCTTGTTTTTTTTGATCATTTTGATTTAAATTGATTATTTTATTTCCCTAACTGGGAGGCTAGAGACCACTGTTATTCTTTTTTGAATGTATAGTTTCCTCTTGGCAGCTGGTACTGCAATTTAAATTTTGTACAAAACATGTTGAAGTACCGGTACATTGATTTTAAATACTTGACGGTTTGAAACAGGTTTCAATAAAGAAGTGAGTTTAAATGTAAATGTTTTCGCTTTATTGTGTTATCAAATAAGTATAGAGAATTTGGGAAATTCATAGGAAATTTATAGTATAGTGACGAGTCGACCCTAACGTGTAATTTACCTTGATAATCCTGTGAGGGAATTTATGGGGAAATTGACTTCAGAATTTGTATTTCCATTTTCATTATCCATACATTATTCCATCCGTATCTGTGTGTTATTCTTGTCAGAGATTTGGTAGAAAGATGCTAAAGTGTAATGTAAGGTTGCTCTGTTGTAAAGCCTGGCTGGCTTCCTTCTCTTTTGTGATGCATAGGCTGAGTGTGCTATATCAGTTTTAAATGTCAGCTTTGTCCCGAGAGTGCATTTTTGTTGTGTTTCAGCAAAAGGTGCCGATAAAAGATCAGTTAAAGCTCCTAAATAATGCATTAGTTCAGATGGATTGGCCGGATCAATAACCATGTCAGCACTCCCGCTCCTTAACGTTTTATAAACCCTGACCTAAACCACAGTTAAGCACAGAAAGCAAGATCAACATCGAGAGGTAAAATCACACCAGCTCTTTTCGCTCTTATGGCTTAATAACTTTGACACCCCTGCCTTGTCCTTTCCCTTCCCCCCCGTTTAGCTCCCCAGCCCTGTTTAGCCTAGACTCTCCTGTCCTCCCCCCAGCCTGGGGCTTTTCCCTTCTCCAAACCTCTCTCCCATCTATTAGCTTCCATTCCTTCCACTCGACAGCCCCCCAACACCCTTATTGATCCTTTGCCTCTCCGGTTGATGCTGCACTGGGCAAGAAATGTCAGTCACAACAAGAAAGTAGTTCAAGGGTCAGACAATAACATGCTACTAGCTCAAAATGCAGATTTTCTGGCTTTGTAACAAATCTTTATAACATTTTTGCACTGTTTTGTCCTGTCAGTACAGTTATTATCACCCAGGCATTAGATAAGCCGTAATCGAATGAAACCATGCGTTAAGAAACCGAAAATAATGGTTTCTCCCTTAAAATGTTTATTATGTAGCAAAGTTCCAACCATTTCCTGTCAAAAAGACATGGTGCAGCTGTTCTCGCTACACACACACACACCCACACAACATAATACAAACGCAATCGTGTTAAGTGATAGCATGAAAACTGCAAGCTATTTTGCAATTTTAGCATGATACTGTTTTTATGTGTGTGACTTTTCATACAAGTGTTAGCTTTTTGACTTTTCTTTCCTGTCTCACTTTGCAGGTCTGGTCCAGCGATGTGTAATCATCCAGAAAGACGAAAATGGCTTCGGGCTCACAGTCAGCGGTGACAACCCCGTGTTTGTGCAGCTTGTCAAAGAAGGTGAGGTCTCAACTCTTTCCTCATTAAAGCTTCTCTCTTGCACTTCATTTGTTGCTGCTGACTGTGTATTTCCTGAGAGAAGCTGCGCTATTTTTTTTTAAAGATGGGACTTTTTGACAGGATGTGCGGTCACTGGCATAGTGTGTTGCTGACTGGGGAGGATGGTGTGGGTTGTTATCAGGTTACAAAGAGAGAACTGTCATCACCGCTCGGCATTGTTTAACGCTCTTTGTTTGGCTGCTGTTTCGCTCTCTGACTCAACACGTAGGGACTGTTTAGGCTTTTCACGAGACCGTTTATATTTAAAAATTAATATAAAAAAAAAACATGCCGCTTTGGACGAGCTCACACAATAGACACTTTTTGTGAGTACAAAAGTTTCAAAGTACAAATTATAACTGGTAGATGCAGTGTAGCGGTACAGTATCTTTACTGTGACGCACTTCTTCCATAACTGAAATTGGCACCCCAAATATATACGGTTTCTATGTAACTTAGTGTTTTTCTAAATCAGTGTTTTTCAACCTTTTTTGAGCCAAGGCACATTTTTTTCATTGACGAAATGCAGAGGCACACCACCAGCAGAAAACATTAAAAAATGAAACTCAGTAGCCGATATTGACAATAAAAACTTGTTCTCGCAATTGTTGGATATGACTTTAAAGCATAACCAAGCATGCATCAATATAGCTCTTGTCTCAAAGTAGGTGTACTGTCACCACCTGTCACATCATCCCCTGACTTACTTTAACTCTTTTGGTGTTTTCCTGTGTGTAGTGTTTTAGTTCTTGTCTTGCGCTCCTATTTTGGTGGCTTTTTGTCTTTTTTTGGTATTTTTCTGTAGCAGTGTCATTTCTTCCTTTGAGCGATATTTCCTGCACTTACTTTGTTTTAGCAATCAAGAATATTTCAGTTGTTTTTATCCTTCTTTGTGGGGACATTGTTGATTGTCATGTCATGTTCGGATGTACATTGTGGACGACGTCTTTGCTCCACAGTAAGTCTTTGCTGTCGTCCAGCATTCTGTTTTTTTCTCCTTTGCAGCCAGTTCAGTTTTAGTTTCGTTCTGCATAGCCTTCCCTAAGCTTCAATGCCTTTTCTTAGTGGGCACTCACCTTTTGTTTATTTTTGGTTTAAGAATTAGACACTTTTTAACCTGCACGCTGCCTCCCACTGTTTCCGACATCTCCAAAGCAATTAGCTACCGGCTGCCACCTACTGATATGAAAGAGTATTACACAGTTACTCTGCCGAGCTCTAGACAGCACCGACACTCAACAACAACACATCATTTGCAGACTATAATTACTGGTTTGCAAAAAATATTTTTAACCCAAATAGGTGAAACTAGATAATCTCCCACGGCACACCAGACTGTATCTCACGGCACACTAGTGTGCCCCGGCACAGTGGTTGAAAAACAATGTTCTAAATACACCTTTGGATAAGACAAGGAGGCCTAACACCTTGTGCACTCATGCGTGCAACGTGGTATGCAAACTATTCTGTCTTCAGGCTTTTTTGCAGCTCGGTGTAAATAAAAATTATTTCAATTTGTCTTTCCAAAATAATAACCCCAAAAAGAAACAATACTATAAAAACGATCGATGTGCACCGAGAACTGCGCTACCTGTCTCATCTGTACTATTGAGTGTTGTTGTGACGTTCTGTACATATCAAGCAAGCAGTGTTTCTATTCCACACATTTATAATGACAGCAGTCATTCTTCTTGCCAGCACTTATCTATCATTCGAGCCACTGTAAAAAAAAAAACTGTTTCAGCTGACAAAAGTCATAATAAACCTGTCTCACACTGTAACTAAATCCCTTTGTTTGCTGTGGAGCTGTGAAACAGGTCCGTCATGAAATATAACCATTCTTATGGTACTCAAAACAGTTGCTTTGGTTTGTCGGGTAGTATTTTCTTGTTGGCAACAATTTGTCTTTCGATTACTTTAATTCTGTGACGACTGTGTGTTTGCCAGATGGGGCTGCAATGCGGGCAGGTGTTCAGACAGGAGATAGGATCATCAAGGTAATGATTGTCTGCCTCTCTTTTTATGCTCAAGTCAAATGTTTTGTTGCCCGAGGCCAAAACAGACTGTTGGCTGCCACCTTCTGGCCAATCATCACTGTTGAATATTAGCTAGATAAGCTTGTGTATTAATGGCCATGCTACAAATGATGCCTTACAGGTTAATGGGACTCTTGTTACACATTCAAACCACATTGAAGTGGTGAAGCTTATCAAATGTAAGTCCTTTGTCTTCTTCTAATATTAAAAAGTATGCTACTTTTAAGCAATAACCGAATGTTGATTTCCCGGTTCTAGCGGGCTCCTATGTGGCTCTCACCGTACTGGGTCGCCCTCCGGGGCTCACCCAGATCCCACTGTCTGAAGCCGAGTCTGAAATGCTGGGCGTTAGCATTTCCTCCCCAAACTCTCCAGCAACAGAGCGCCCATACAGTCCTCACGACCGCCTCACCTCCACACAACCTCAATGGGTGCTTATGAATTACTTAACATGCTTTGCACCGATACAGAATGATTTAAAAGCCTCTTCTGCTTGTACTGCATTATTTGGACTGTACATCTCTTGTTGTCCTGTCTAGGCAATGAAGGAGGAGTATGGCAGAAACCCCTCCCCCAAACTACTGAAAGACAGCCAGGAAGCTAAGAAATACATTCCACAGCCGCAGGGTCAGCTCCTCACGTCCACTGGCGCAACTCAGGTAGCACAGATCGCACTTGCTTCCCGAAAAATAAACAGTCTGGTGTCAAGTAGGCATCAGCAACATCCGTAAGGTCTTTGTATCATTGAGAGTAGAGCAGGCTCCAGACCAACATTAATCCTGATCTTATTTGAGGATTAAGAACCTGTGGAAAGCTACTTTATTGTGTCTGTGCCATCTTTGTATGCAGTATATCCTTGTGTCATGTAAACACTTGTTTATTTCACTATATGGTCAATTTCGCTATTATCAGCGCTGTTTCACTCATAACTCCACAGAAGGGTTATACAACTAGATTGTTTTGGGGGCCAGATTTCCAGAAAGCCTAAGGACCGGGGGGCTGGACTTCTCCTTGCACTATTAGTCTTATTTTGCATATTCCGGAGAACCAGGGTCCTCTACAGTAGACATTTGGTTTTGGTTTATTTATTTTGTCAGAGATATGTATTACTGTAGTGTAAGACCCATCAGAGATATTTGTAAGAAATAGATCACTTGAACGCTTTGAGAGAAGACTTAAATAAACAAAAATGGTATGAAGTGTACAAAGATGATGTTAATAATGCATACAACTCATTTATGAAAATATTGAATCATCTGTTCGACAAGAATTGTAAAAAAAAAAAAAAATCTAAATTCGAGGCAATGGCAGAAGAAATTTTATTTAGAAACCTTGGATAAAAAATGCTTGCAAGAAAAAAAATCTTTTGTATAGAACGTTTTTAAAATCAAGAACAAAAGACTCAGAAGAGAGGTACAAAAATATAAAAACAAATTGATATGGATTATGAGAAAACATAAAAATGAATACTATAGTCAATTGCTAGACAACAATAAAGACAACATAAAAGGTACATGGGGAATAATTAACAGGGTTCTAAAAAAAGAAAAAGCACAACTTAAAATTCCAAATCATTTCAGTAAAGATAATAAAGATGTTTACGACAAAGATGATGTAGTAAATGATTTTAATAATTTCTTTGGCTAAATTAATACCGAAAATTAAAGTCGATAATAAAATTGGAGAATTTATGATAGATAATATAAACAGGATTTTCTCTTGATAAAGTAGACACGATTGAAATATTGCAAACTGTGAAGCAGTGTCCAAATAAGACCTCAAATGATTGTGTAGACATTAATATGACTTTTGTAAAGTGTATCTTATATTTAGTTATTGAACCATTTGTAATTTATTGTTCATGAAAGGGATATTTCCAGACCGTATGAAAATTGCTAAAGTAATATGACTTTACAAATTACAGACCAATATCACAGCTGCCACAGTTCTCAAAGATCTTAGAGAAATTGTTTGCTTTCAGGTTAAATAAATGTATTAATAGATGTATCATTTTAGGTAACAGTCAGTATGGGTTTCATCCCAATCACTCAAGTTCAACAACAACAGCAATAATTGATTTGGGAAAAGACATGTCAACTGCAATAGATAGAAAACAATATTTAGTAAGTAATTTTGTAGACCTTCAAAAAGCGTTTGGTATGCTCGATCATAAGTTATTATTGGACAAACTGTACAAATATGGAATAAGAGGAGTGGCTCATGAGTGGGTCCAAAGTTACTTCAAGGACAGAACACAGTTTGTGGAAGTTAACAACTGGAAGTCTGCCTTACATCATATTAGTTGTGGAGTACCACCAGGAACAGTCCTTGGACCAATACTGTTTCTCATGTAGGTCAATAGTATTACCATGGTTTCCAAACTGTTTAAGTATATTTTATTTGCGGACGACACAGCCTTATTAATTTATTCAGGACAAAATATTACAGATGTGTTATAGGTGGTTGAAAAGGAATTCATCAAAATTAAAAGATGGTTTGATGTAAGTAGATTATCCTTGAATACTAGTAAAACTAAATTTATGATTTTTTGAAATAGTTTGAAACGTGTGGATGGCTCATTATTTGTTGAAGGAGTTGAGATTCAAAGAACACAAGAGATCAAGTTTGTGGGTGTTATGATTGATGAACATTTGTCCTGGCAATCACATATAAATGATACAAAGGCTGAAGTATCTAAAATTATTGCTATTTTACACAAAGTGAAGGAATTGCTAAATCAAAAAGCATTGTATATTTTGTATAACTCACAGATTGTTCCATATCTAACATACTGTATTGAAGTGTGGGGTAGTGCCTGTAAAACATATTTAAATCCAGTCTCCTTTCTGCAGAAAGGAGCTGTAAGAATCATCACTGGAAATGCATACAGGGAACCCACAAAGCCAATATTCAAACAGTTAAACTTATTACAATTTAATGAACTGGCAGAGTATAATATCCTAAAAATTATGTACAAAACACATGCAACAATTCTACCAAACAACATTCAAAACAGTTTTGTAAAAAGACAAAGTCATTATAATCTGAAAGGAACTGAAATCTTTAATGCATTTAGATTTAGAACAGTGATAATGGAAATAAGTATTTTAATCAAAGGTGTTGGTTTATGGAACAATCTTGACAGTTGAATAAAACAATGTAAATCTCCTTTTGTATTTAAAAAAAAAAAAAAATCATGATGATTAAAAGATAAGACTGAAAATAATATTTTTTTCAGGATTGATTTAATTGTTGTAAAATGGAAATATGGCTTTGTAGTTGCCATCATTGAAAGTCAATTGTTGTATTTGTGAAAATAGGGGGCAGATATTAAAAGTTTTTAACTTCTTTCTGCTCCTTTTCATTCATATTTTACCTTAATGTTATGTTGATTGATTGATATTTATTTTATTCCTTTGTTTGATTTTTTATGAATAAAGTAAATAAATGAACTGAACTGAACTGAAAGGTTAAAATGTCAAAGCAAGGATCTGCCAATGTGTTTGCAGTGGTCCAAGTTCCTCTATACAACAGGAGAACTCTAGTGTTTTTAGGAATTTGCTGCAAAAATGTTTGTCTCCCAAGTTTTGATCTGAACTCGGGGGCCGGTATGGTGTCTATCCCGCCAGTTGAATAACCCTGTACCTAACCTACTGTACTTCCTTTTTTCTTACACCCCCCCCCCCTTTTATTTCCTGTTTCTTGCATCCTGCATACAGCCTTCGCTTTGTATTCTTGTAGATATCCTAGCCTTTGTTGTGATGTTGGCCTATTCCATTTATCACAAATATGTCTCCATGCACATGTAGGAGGCTGCCCCAGGTGGAGATGCAGATGACGGTAGCATGTTTGAGACTGAGCACACTCCTGCCTCGGTGGGAGACCGAAGTGCTGACATGTCCTGGAGCAGCACCCCTGTAAGTCATCATTGCCAATCCTAATTACACAATTAATTCAGAGCAATTATATGTCCTGTGCTTCCTACAGTCTGTGATGTTTAGGTGTTCATTTGTGAGTTATGATACATGCAATCAACAGATTTCTTCGGGATTGGGTCTCGGATCCCCAGAGAGTTTCTGCCAGAGAGAATTGTCCTACCCCAGCCCAAAGAGCACACCAAGGAACAGCTTCAACTCCTGCCACTCCCCGGAGACAGAGGATGCCACTGACCTGGTAGTCATACATGTTTGCCTTGTTCATTTTCTTTGTCACATATATTTATGTCCAAATGGTAGTCAACGTAATATTGGCACATATTAGGCCTGGGCAAAATGGCCTGAAAATAAAATTTAGAATTTTTCACAAAAAATGTGATTTACAGTTTTATCACATTGTTTTTCGTACATTTTAAAGAAACACATATTAAACACATATCAATGACCAATAATTCAAAATAAGTTTTGCTTTTATTTAGAGGTGACCTTTGATGAATTTCATCTTTTCTGACTCATAAATTAGACTTAGACTTAGACTTCCTTTTTATTGTCATTCAAATTTGAACTTTACAGCACAGATAAGAACGACATTTTGTTACATAAGCTCATGGTAGTGTAGGATAAAAAAGCAATAAGGTGCATATATAAATAAATAAATATATATAAATAATATATATAATATATATATAAAATAAATAAATATATATAAATAAATAAATAGATTACTTTACAAATAAATATATTGCACTTTTTCACATGCGTCCACGTTTATGGATGTACGTTATATTGTCTTTTTTATTCCAGCGAGTTAATCCATTTTGGGGGGAGTTGAGGGGGTAATTTAATTATGATGCGTTCAAGAGTCTTACGGCCTGAGGGAAGAAGCTGTTACAGAACCTGGAGGTTCTGCTTCGGAGGCTGCGGAACCTCATTCTAGAGTCCAGCAGTGAAAACAGTCCTTGGTGGGGGTGGGAGGAGTCTTTGCAGATTTTCTGAGCCCTGGTCAGGCAGCGGCTTTTTGCGATCTCCTGGATAGGAGGTTACAATGTTGAAAGTGCCAAAGTTTCAAATGATAAGGTTCATGCATTTTAGTGTGTGCTTGCATGCAGTTTTGTTTGCCTCTCTTTTCGCAGTCAGTGAGGTTGACGTACATATTTTCAGCATTATTTCCTCACCCTATGCTTCAGGCTCTGAGGAAAAAAAAGTTAAGATAAAGTATTATTTTCAATTAATCTTGCTGTAATCGCATCATAACACAGATATGACATTAATGCTGGTAAAATTAGCTGCTTTTTATGTGGCTCTGAGTCGATCCGAGTGTGCAGGTCTACCTATTTTTGTTACCAAGTGAATTTATATAATTATGAAGTTTGTTTTGTTTTGTGAAACCGTGAAAAAAAATAACGCTGACCACTTCAAAATATATATTTAAACAGTGTACGTTTTCAAAAGATTAATTGTGATAGTTTTGGAGAGGGTTAATTAATTTCACAATGTCACACTGTTGTGTTGTCCCCAGGACTCTGTTTCTCCCACCACAGCCAGCAATCCTGCCTCTCGCATCGTCTCGCACATCATCGGAGCAGAGGACGATTATTTTGATTCTGACCATGAGCAGGTATTTTACCTCATGACCATCTACATCAGGGGTGTCAAACTCATTTTAGCTCAAGGGCCGGATAGAGGAAAATCTATTCCCAAGTGGGCCAGAATGGTAAAATCATGGCATGATAACTTAAAATAAAGACAAATTCAGGTTGTTTTCTTTGTTTTACTTTGGCAAAAAATAGAACAAGCACATTATGAAAACGTAAAAATCACAGATTAAACTCTGGACAAAACACTTTAAATTTGTTGAAAATTCTGAGGAAATTGGTGCAGTTTCAACAACACAATGACCTTAGACTTTGTCTCAGTGTATCTACAACGCCAGGATTAAACATTAAATCACAGTTTTTCTGGGACTGAACAAAAACTCAACATGTAAACTCTTCTAGGTATCAAATACCTCCTTTGTCATGTCCACATATCAACCCAGAGCTAACTCAATAAACCGTAAGAAACGGAGGTCAAAACCTTTCAAAAGGGTTAAGTTCACTTTTCTCGCGTTTGACAGAGACATTTTGGGGCAACGAGGGTGCCAAATGACGATGTGTTCGAAGCAGAAGAAATAAAACGGCAAGTTTTAAGTTTCATGTGGGTCGAGGAGGAGGAGCCACAGTCCACCTTTACTTTGTACCTCTTGCTTGCCAGCAGAATTGCTATTGTGACTTCCAGTGGACACATTTAGAACAGCAGTTTCTTTCGTTCAAAAAAAAAAAAAAAAAGCAGCTCATTTTTATACTTTGCAAACTCATCACGCGGGCCGGATAAAACCTGTTCGGGCCGTACGTGTGACACCCCTGATCTACATTGTCAGTCATTGCTTAACTGTTATATTGTTTGTTTTGGTTCATATCGTTTCATCTTCCAGACAAATGGCCAGTGTTACCGCTTCACCAGCATTGAGCAGCTCAAGTCTCGGCCCGCCCACCTTGCAGCTTTCCTGCATCACGTCATATCTCAATTTGATCCGGCTCCTGTGGTATGAACCCCCTTTATCCATGCACCTCTTTTTTACTTGGAATTGTCTTTTATTCATACACTTGCTTGGCTTGTGTCCCCAGCTGTGCTATCTCTACGCCGACTTCTACAAGCAGACTAACTCCAAAGAGACCAGACGGGTGTTCATGGACCTCCACACCTTCTTCATTGATCGTGGAGCAGTAAGCACTGTTATTGCATGGAAATCAAAGGCAGAAAAGGAACGTGTCATCAGTTATTTCATGGTTGTTGTTTATATTATTTCAGCATTTAAAAGTGGTTGTCCCTGATTCCATCTCCTCCGACCTTGGTCAGTTTTTCCCAACTTCACTTACGTCATCACCTAAATGTTTTTGCACATGACTTATCTTATGTGAATACATGTTCTTGCAGATCGGCGGCGGACGGAATTGATCCCAGAGGAAATAAACCGTCAGCACGTTCAAACACTCCAGGACTCTTTGCTTCCTGACATCCAGAAGAACCTGGAGGATTTCAGGTAGGATGACAGCTGGGTTTTACATTCTTTTCAGTCATTTATTATCTTTAGAGGTTTTTATCAAGCTGATCACATTATGAACTGTACGTAAGATAACATGACTTGTCGGTGCATGCAGACAGAAGCGCAGTATGGGCCTCACTGTTGCTGAAGGGGAGCTGGCCAGACTGGACCAAGAACGTGTGAGAGATCGCGTCACTCTCGAGCGTGAACGCTCCTACGCTGAAAATATCATTACCAAAATAGAAGACATCCTGTAAGTGAAACAAATCAACGCAAAAGCATGCACTTTCCAATAAACGTGACTCATTCATGTATTTTGTTTTCCTTTTGTGTTGCTTGCAGGGTTACTGCTCAGACAACAGAAGAAGAGAAGTGGTAAGCTAATTTATTGTGTCTACTGGATGGGTGGATGAAGATTTAATGTCAACCCTTATTTATACAGAGAGAGCCAGTTTTGCACAAGCTGTTTTTTCAAATGATGTCCTAATTACAACGTTTTAAAAACAATATGCAAAAATGTAAACAAACCAATAAAAAATACAGTATTTAAAATGTGTATGTACAAACCACGTTTCCATATGAGTTGGGAAATTGTGTTAGATGTAAATATAAACAGAATACAATGATTTGCAAATCATTTTCAACCCATATTCAGTTGAATATGCTACAAAGACAACATATTTGATGTTCAAACTGATACACATTTTTATTTTGCAAATAATCATTAACTTTAGAATTTGATGCCAGCAACACGTGACAAAGAAGTTGGGAAAGGTGGCAATAAATACTGATAAAGTTGAGGAATGCTCATCAAACACTTATTTGGAACATCCCACAGGTGAACAGGTACATTGGGAACAGGAGGGTGCCATGATTGAGTATAAAAGTAGATTCCATGAAATGCTCAGTCATTCACAAACAAGGATGGGGCGAGGGTCACCACTTTGTCAACAAATGCGTGAGCAAATTGTTGAACAGTTTAAGAAAAACCTTTCTCAACCAGCTATTGCAAGGAATTTAGGGATTTCACCATCTACGGTCCGTAATATCATCAAAGGGTTCAGAGAATCTGGAGAAATCACTGCACGTAAGCAGCTAAGCCCGTGACCTTTGATCCTTCAGGCTGTACTGCATCAATAAGCGACATCAGTGTGTAAAGGATATCACCACATGGGTTCAGGAACACTTCAGAAACCCACTGTCAGTAACTACAGTTGGTCGCTACATCTGTAAGTGCAAGTTAAAACTCTCCTATGCAAGGCGAAAACCGTTTATCAACAACACCCAGAAACGCCGTCGACCTCGCTGGGCCTGAGCTCATCTAAGATGGACTGATACAAAGTGGAAAAGTGTTCTGTGGTCTGACGAGTCCACATTTCAAATTGTTTTTGGAAACTGTGGACGTTGTGTCCTCCGGACCAAAGAGGAAAAGAACCATCCAGATTATTATAGGCGCAAAGTTGAAAAGCCAGCATCTGTGATGGTATGGGGGTGTATTAGTGCTCAAGACACGGGTAACTTACACATCTGTGAAGGCGCCATTAATGCTGAAAGGTACATACATGTTTTGGAGCAACATATGTTGCCATCCAAGCAACGTTACCATGGACGCCCCTGCTTATTTCAGCAAGACAATGCCAAGCCACGTGTTACATCAACGTGGCTTCATAGTAAAAGAGTGCGGGTACTAGACTGGCCTGCCTTTAGTCCAGACCTGTCCCCCATTGAAAATGTGTGGCGCATTATGAAGCCTAAAATACCACAACGGAGACCCCCGGGCTGTTGAACAACTTAAGCTGTACATCAAGCAAGAATGGGAAAGAATTCCACCTGAGAAGCTTAAAAAATGAAACATGAAAGGCCATGTAACAGTGGTGAACATGCCCTTTCCCAACTACTTTGGCACATGTGGCAGCCATGAAATTCTAAGTTAATTATTATTTGCAAAAAAAAATAAAGTTTATGAGTTTGAACATCAAATATCTTGTCTTTGTAGTGCATTCAATTGAATATGGGTTGAAAAGGATTTGCAAATCATTGTATTCCGTTTATATTTACATCTAACACAATTTCCCAACTCATATGGAAACGGGGTTTGTACATTCAGAATGCATAAAGCTCATGATAAAATACTTAAAACTAGTGCTGTAAGATGATACATTTTAAAAAATTTAATTAATCACACTTTTAAATTTGGATCAATCATGATTAATCACAAAAACACGTCATCAAGGAATATTTTTTTTTAGATGTTTTACTTGAATTTTTTGTATTTAGTGTATTAGATTCAGCAACTAGTGTTTGGATCCCACTGTACGCATTATCTGAAGAGCATGGAAAAAAGCATTTCATTGTGGTGTACTCTGCATGTGACGAATAAAACCCTTGAACCTTGCACACCACTTACTTGATCAAAACTTGGTTACGGTTTTATCTAAAGTCCTATCTGGGTGTATTTTGAAGTGAAATTCGCCATCGGTCAAAACAATCGGAGTTTCCTCATTCATCTTTGCACTGGTGTATGCATTGACCTGATCCTTGACCATATAGCAGTCCAGGCCGTCTTTCAGGTTGCCATTTGTAGTTAAGGTAAAGGAGCATGTACAGTACAGTCAAAATGGATTGTGTGATTAATCTGCATATATACATGTCGAAAGCAACAATTTTATGTAATTAATCACGAGTTAATGCAAATGGTGCAAAATACCCAAAAGCAGGTGATGCAAAATGATCACTGTCTGTGAAGTAGTCAAGTTCATATTTATTTCGAAATAATAACAAAAAGAGATAATTCCAAGTGCTTCATTGATTGCACGTCAATCCTGATAACTTAAGAAATTTGACAGGCAATTCATTAAAGAATGTTGTTCATTCAATATGTTTGTATTAAATAATCCAAAAGTGTAAATTATTTCAATAGTTGTGTGTTTACATATGTGCTGACATATGGTGCAAGTCACAATGTGGGCTCTTGATGGTTTATAATATTACAAGGTTATCTGTCTAACAAACTCTGGGTTTCCGTTTTCTTTAGCACTACTATGCAGTATGTCATCTATACATACATGAAGCACCTTGGTGTGAGGGTCAAAGAACCTCGCAGTCTGGAGTCAAAACGGGTCCGGATCAACTTCCTTCCTAAGATTAAGGTCTCTCAATTTTCACACTACCTCACTCCTCCTTCCTACCTCCTAGCTGACTCTTTGAATTCCTCACAAATAGAAAAGCATCAAGACAGACAAGGAAGGCGAAGAGAAGGTAAAGAAGCCCAGGTTTCCCAGTATCCTTGGACCTCAACGTAGGCCGAGTCGCATTGAAGCAGCATCAGGTGAGCTATTTAAACTTTAAAGGAAACATATTATGCCGAAGGTTTGATTCAATACGATTTTCAGGTGTCTTACATTAGTCAGAATACTCGCAAAGATCAAGAATTGGAGCACACTCTCTGAACATCTGTTTTGTGTGGGAAGCAGTTCATGAATGTCACTTGGTGAAATATGCTTCACCCTCCCAAAAGAAACTACAGTGCAAGTCTACGTACTCTTATTTCTACATTAGAGATAATAAAGGGAATTAGCTTTTAATTTGAGTCATCAGCCTTGGAGCTGTAGACTGAGTTCCTGTATGTTTACCATCAAAGTCTGGGGCCCCAACGAGAACAACTATCAATTGTAAATAAATTAAATCAACTTGTCCTCTGTGGCTTGGAGGTAATGATGTGTGATGATCGGTGCAGCCAAAAACCCTGCAGCTCTGCTTAGCTTCTAGTTTTACATGATGGTAGATCTGTGTAGTCACTTGCAGGAAAAGAAAATGGTGGATCTTTGCTCGGGGCAGTCCTATGTAAATTACCATGACTGTTACATCACAAGAGGGCCAAGTCTGTGAATACAAGCCATCACAACATCTCTTTTGCATAATATATCCCCTTTAAAAAAAACGTAATTTAAGATGCTTTGTGACATTCTGACTCCACCTCCTCTTTTCTCAGTGGGCAAAGCCCTAGATGGTCGTCCCAAGCCTCAGAAACAGTTGTCGCAACCTAGTTTGGGGGCCAGCGATCACACAGATGGGGGTCGTTTAAGGGGCAGCCAATCCAGTGAGGGCTCTGAGCTCATACACCCGACATCTGTCACCACCTCATCCCCGAGCAGCACCACCTTCAGCTCGGATGGTAGTCGAGACGCAGAAACAGGTGAGTTTGTAAGCCAATTAATGTGAGAGTAGAAAGCGAGCATGCGTGCAAACTTTGGTCGACTCGCAGGTGGGACTCCAACTTCAGGCTCCTCCAGGCTGAGTGACGGTCTTCAGACTGACCCCCTTGATGGGTTGTCATACCCTGACCTTTACAACCTTGACCAACTACAAGAGGACGAGAGAGAAAGTGACAGGTCATTTTGCCTTTATTCGTTTAAAGGGGACCTATGATAAATGTGGTCTTTTTTGGCTTATAAATGTTGTAATAATGTTGGATACTCGTTTTAAACAAGCGTCAAATCATAAGATTTGGATACCACTGTTTGGCATCAGACTATGAGAAAACAAAAAAAGGTAGTATAGAGTATTATTTTCATCTAATTGTGGCATTAGTATAATGACAAAGACGTGCAACATGCAGTGACGTGGTGTGTTTTTTATGCACTCACTGAATAGATCAGCGAGTGTACGGGTGCACCTGATGTTGTTTATTTTCGACCGTGTCTGTAAAAAAATTGCAGCGATGACTTTAAGATGTACATTTTTAAAAGACAAATTATGATGCTTTTGGAGAGGGCGGGGTGTGGTTTCATTTGCAATCTGGGAACGCCTCCAGAAATGAATATCTTGCAGACAGATTTAAAAAAAAAAAAACGGGTTATAAATGTGACTGAAGCAGAATTTACGCGAAATGTACAGCAAATCATATCCTATATATATTATAGACCATTAAGAACTGTTTTAAATGTAGATGATAATCATTATAGGTCCCCTTTATACTAGCAGTAATACTTCTGTCAGCTTCATGTGACCACTCATCTCGCTGTTAACGTTGCAGAACCCACGAGGGAACGCCAAAGGCCATTAGAAGGTGAGATTAAGTTTGTTGGCTATCACATGCCACTAAAACCAGACATGTAGTGCTGAACATTCCATCTTTTCTCACAAAGGCTGGAGGGATTGGGGGCTGCCGACGTTCAAAGCGAGGACGACCAGGGAACAGACTCGGATCATGACCCCCTCAACTGGCAGCAGCTGGTGGGACGTGAGGTTCTGGCGGGTCTCAGGCCTCACGAAATTAAGAGACAGGAGGTTATAAATGGTGAGAATGGAGTATTGATCGTTCCCAGTTTTGAAATAAACAGGCCATTAATAATATTATTAATCTTTAATCACTGCAATCTAGCATCATTGAACATTATTTTAATTACATTTTCACTTTAATTATGCGTTTGAAGAGCTGTATTACACGGAGCGTGCGCACGTGCGGATGCTGAGGGTTTTAGATCACGTCTTCTATCAGAAGCTCTCCAAAGAGGCCATCCTGCCCCCTGCAGACCTCAAGAACATCTTCACCAACTTGGAGGAGATTCTACAATTGCATGGTTCGCACTTACACGCAAAACTACACATTCCTGACTGCCTGCTCACAAGTCTCCCTCCCTTTTTTTATTCAGTTTCAATTCATGAGAAAATGGCAGCCGTTCGGAAGAGAAATGAGTCTTCAGTAATTGATCAGATAGGAGATGACTTGCTCTCCTGGGTGAGTGCATTTCTTAAGCTGAGAATGTATTTCTTCTTTTAGAATGACTGATAGGCCATGGTGTGGGGAAAACATAGTTACTGAGATTGCTTCATGGCCCCCAAAAAACATATATATTTTCCTCATGGATACCTCATACTCCATTTGCTGTTTGTGTTGTGGTTTACAGAAGTGTAACGGCATTTAAATTATGCATCATTATCTGGAGAAGGAACAGAGCTGTACTACAGTACAACGAAAGCTCATTTGTCTGTGGTCATGTCAAATCATGCCCCAGATTCATTTGACACGTACGTATCACCAAATGAGCGTGATAAGAGACGGAGCTTAGTTAGCCCCATATCAGCTGGCAGCCTTGTCCAAAATGTCTCCATGGGGGCATAAGTAGGCTAAACGCTCCCCGCTGAGGGTCGAGTCTACATATAAACTCAAGCCACCCTTGCCATGAGGACTTAAGCCTTTCCCCCGCCCTTCTGGGAGTATGCGCTCCATGCGGCGTTTAAACACCGTCTCCATGACAACTGCCCCTGACCCACATTATCTGTCTGTTTTCGCCCGGCCCGGTCTCGGCGTGGCTGCTTACAGTTCAGTGGCGGAGAGGAGGAGAAGATCAAGCAGGCCGTGGGTACATTTTGCAGCAATCAGCCGTTCGCTCTGGAGATCATCAAGACCAAGCAAAAGAAAGACTCGCGCTTTATTTCGTTCATCCAGGTAATATTACGCTGGAAAAAAAAGCAGAGCCTTTCAGTGGTTGCACTACATAGACGCTCAAAATATTTTTTGTAATCTGTGCAATCAATTTGATTGAATGGACACTCATTCATGTTTGGGTGTGTTTCGCAGGAGGCGCAGAGCAACCGATTGTGCCGACGGCTCCAATTGAAGGACATCATTCCTGTGGAGATGCTGAGGTTCACCAAGTACCCACTGCTGCTGGACAACATCTCCAAATACACAGGTAGGAAAAATGCTGCCTAATGATGTCAATGTGGTTTTTTTTGAAAATGTAAACCACTATGTGAGCAGCAAATTACAGATGGGAGAGATTACGAGTTTAACAGTCCACACGCAGTGGTGCATAATTTGGATATGGTAGCACATAGCCTCAATATTTTTTTTTTACGCTGTTCTTAAGCCCATCTATATTGGGTTAATGCACAAAGCGGGATATACATTTTCCCGACAAAGCCTTTTTTCACCGCTGATGTCATATTATTTTTCAGATGATGCAGTGGAGAAGGACAAAGTGAAGCAGGCAGCAGACTGCTGTAGAAAGATCCTCAATCATGTAAACCAGGCGGTAAAGGAGTCCGAAGACAAGCAGGTGGGCTGTTTTCCGTCACCTAATAAATCTTGCCATTAGTGCCTTCTTTGCTCCTCAGTTTGTGGGCTTTGTTTAAAAAGTACTTAAATGTCACCCACACTTTTCTTATTGCAGCGGCTGGAGGACTATCAAAGGCGACTGGACCTGTCTTCCCTAAAGCAGACAGACAACCCAATGATCCTGGAGTTAAAGGTGACTAACCAGCATGAACTATGTAGCTTTAGATATACATTAATAAAATATTTCTTTAAAATAATAACCAGCAGCGTCAAACAACGGCAGAGATGATCAGGCTAATATACCGGTACAGCATTTTTTAATCAGGTGGTCTAATCTAGGGCTGTCTCTGATTTAAAGATTTTCATAGTCCAATCTGATTCATTACATTTTGCCCCTTGTCGATTATCAGTCTAATCTAAAGCAATTTTTAAAGATAAATAAACAGATGGTGAAATGTAGTATTGAATACTAACTGGTCACTAGGTGTCAGTAACGTCACCTGGATGCACTCTAGTACATATTTGTGTATTCCAAGTTAGATAAAAAAAACTTATCAAAGGAATAAAGTCTTTCATTAAAGTGAACAAAACAAAGATGTCATTTGTAACTTTTTTAACCCCCAAGTAAGACTAAACCACAGTTAGTAAAGTCTGCTCTGGCGCTCAGCACCAAGAGGGATATCAAACTTAACTAAATAGACAAAGTAAAATTCAAAACAAAGTTTCTGTAAGTGAACATGCGGAAGGATCATTACCTTTCCAGGAAGAAAGCTACACCTCCGGGGCAAGGTGATGCGTGCCGGCGTGTCCTTGCGAGTTTTACCGGGACTGACGGCGGGATTCGACTAGCCAGAGACGTGCGACGGCACAGTCAGCTTCGTGTCTGACAGCCGAAAAGACAGCCAAAACTAAGATTTATATCTTAGTCTTTAAAAATGTTTTGTCTGCACACAAGAGTCTTTTTCTAATATTTAAAGAAGACATGATGATGATGAATGTAATCATTTTGTTCTTCCAACACACCTTCTGTATGCGAGGGCTTCAGCAGGTATTAACTCACCTCCACGGAGAGGGCAGGGAATATTCATATCAGACGATTCGACTGCGAGGTTGAGAGTTGAATCAGACTCCTCTGAATCAAATCTTTGATTACATGAAGACAGCCCTAATCTAATCTATAATTAATAATGACTTGATTGAGCGGGAACTTTCCTAATTGATTGATCAAGGAACTTTAGTCAAATATCCTCTTAACGGACAAACTGGAGTGAGCTCAGGCAGTTCGTACAGTGGTAGGTTGGGCTGCATTTTGTCGCAGAATCGCAGTGGATTATGTAATACCACGCAGGGAATAAACAAGGATTTGAAAAATATAAATACTATGCAGGGAACTCGTTTACATATCAAGTGGCAAGACTCTGCCTTGGCGGGTGCAGCTGTAGCAGCGGATCTAACAAATTAGTGCAGCAGTTGTTGCTTTAATAATAATACTTTTTCTGGTGATGAAATTGAATTTAGAAACGTGTCCAAGTTTGTCAAAGTAAGGCAAACATTCTTATTCTAATTGTCTTCAAAGCATGTACCGTAGTCATTATTATTATTACTACCACAACGATCGGTCCTTGGGCCAATAGTGTTTCTCATGTACAGTATGTCAATGATATTACTATGGTTTCAAACAATTAGTGTATTTTGTTTGCTGATGACACAACCTTATTTTATTCAGGACAAAATATTAAAGATGTGTTAAGAGGTGGTTAAAAACAAATTTATCAAAATTACCCGTATTCAAGGGTTGAGTTTCAAAGAAAACAAGAGATTAAGTATTTGGGTGTTATGATTGATGAAAATTTGTCATGGAAATCACATATAAATTATACAAACGCGAAAGTATCTTAAACTCTTTATATTTACACAGAATGAAGGAATTTGTATAACTCACTGATTGTTCCATATCTGACATATTGTGTTGAGGTGTGGGATAGTGCATGTAAAACATATTTAAATTCAATCTTCCTTTTGCAGAAAAGAACTGTAAGAATTTGAAGTGGAAATGCATACAGGAAACCCCACAAACCCAATATTTAAACCATTAAATTTACTGAAATGTAATTAATTGGTAGAGTATAATATCCTAAAAATCATGTACAAAGCACATACACAAATTCTACCAAACAACTTTTAAAACGGATACATTAAAAAAAAGTAATTATAATGTAAAAGGAACTGAGCTGTTTAATACATTGGGATTTAGAACAGGGACAATAACAAGAAGCATTTCAATCAAAGGTGTAAGTTTATGGAACAATCTTGACTACCATATTTTAAAATACAAAGTAAAAATCATGATGATGAACATATATGATTTGGAGTAAATTATTGTTTCCAGGTTCAGTTATGTTGTTGTATATTGTAAAATATGTATGTTATGAATATCGAATAATCTCCTGAGTTGAACAACAAATGTTGTAATTGTGTGAATACGGGCCGATATTATAAGTTTTTACTTCTTTCTGCCCCTTTTCATTCATTAAACCTAACCCATTTATTTTAATGCTATGTTGATTGTTTTTGTTTGACCCTGAATGAATGAAATAAAAACAAAACAAACTAATGTAACGTGTGTAACATATAAACATGTCTGAATGTCATCCATCAGAACCTGGATCTAACCAAGAAAACCATGGTGCACGAGGGCCCGCTGTCATGGAAAGTGAACAAGGACAAGACAATTGGTTTGTCTTCTACAGATCTAAATAAGATAAGACATTAGTTTGTGGGCAACTAGAAAATCCTATCTCAGAGCATTCAATCGACTGTTTGGTTTGCCTTAAAAGATGTTTCGGCGCTCCTCCGAGTAGGCTTGATGAGCGGCAAAACGTCTTCTAAGACAAACCAAACAGTTCAGTTGCGATCGATTGAATGTCTTAAGATGACATTGACCTGGATGAATGAGAACATTCATAGACATAGAAGATCCTATCCCTTCTATCTGTGTCCTCTTAGAGCTCTACACTCTCCTCCTGGAGGACATCCTGGTTCTGCTCCAGAAACAAGACGAGCGACTCATCCTCAAGTGCCATAGCAAGAACTTGGCGGGCACCGCCGACACCAAGCACATCTTCAGTCCCATTATTAAGCTTAACACCGTGCTAGTGCGCTCTGTGGCGACAGGTAAACAAACAGCCACAACCCTTCTTCCTACATGTACTCAAGGAGAACATTCCACTTCATCGTTCTTTTTCTGTCCTGCTAGACAACAAGTCCTTCTTCGTGCTGTCCATGTCCGACAATGGTGCGCAGATCTACGAGCTGATGGCTTCCACGGTGTCAGATCAGAGAATGTGAGACCAAAATCTGCTCAGATCCGCTCTGCTGGCATAGATTTTAGTTTGGCAGCTTTCAGACACTTTTTATATGGGCACTGCTGCCACCTACAGGACTAGAGCGGGACATTATCTTACCCTCCTTACAATCTGCTTGGCATTTATAAAAAAATATACATGCTTTATATGAAAACTGTTGTGCTTTCTCTCTACAAGGTGGCAGAACTTGATCACTCAGAGAGCCGATGCCATGAAAGTCAAACCTCACAGCGTCATACCTTTACCACAGACCGAGTATGTTCTTCCATCATCCCAGCTCACTCTTCAAACTACAAGCCTTCCCCATTCCTCTTTGAGCTTGCTTCCAATGTGTGTTTATTTGTGTACCAGCGGTGAGAGAGATGGCGTGGAGATCATCACAGCTGGTGTTTCCAGACTGAGTCAAGACTCAGACCGCACATCCACCGGCAGCACTCAGTCCACAGGTGACAGGAGACCCATCCTCCCTCCTTCTACATCAACACACGACTCGGGATGAAGCCTAACTGTGACTTCTATCTTGTCAGATAAAGAAGCCAGTCCAGCTACGAGGGGCGTGACGCCAAGTCCTCTCCCCGTAAATAATAACCCCTTTGAGGTGGCGAAGGCAGATGGAGCTGAAGAGGAGGAGGAGGGGGGAGGGGTTATGGACCCTGAGCTGCCATACCAGGGGGCTGGAGATGGCGGAAGAGATTCCTTTAATGTCTTTCCATCCAGAGCAGATGAAGCACTAAAAACATGTAAACACACTTTTTATACTCTGAAATCATGAAGAACTGCACTATATAATGATACTTGATACAAGAGCTGTGACAAAGATAATGATGACAAACAATTAACCAAAAGTGTACAGAAAATTGCCGTATTGGTAAGACTAGGGGTGTCCCAATCCGATATTCATATTACATCCTTCCGATAGCAGCAAAAACATCGGATTATATGGGCTTGCATCTGAAATATCCAATTTAAGACCTTCCTGTGCATAGCTGTGCTTGTATTTACGTAAAGTAATTTACAAAAGGTAAACCGAGTAGGCTGTAGGCTATTCGGAGCGAGTAGCTACACAACAACTGATCACATAATCTAGATATACGTAATACATTTTTTTAATATAAGAATATTGCAGTCTAAAACATGACATTTGTCAATATAATCAAGTATCAAACAATTATTGTTTAATGTTATTTACAGATACAAAGTCTCCAGGGTAAAAGCATATTAAGTACCGGGGTAAACAGTAACAAACGTGTCCGTAATATTCAGTTTACTGCGTCATGAGCTTAATTTAATGAATTATTGTGGTCACAATGTGTGTCAAAAAAAAAAAAAGGCTATCACTCCACTTTAATTTAAGGAAAGCATAAATCCATTCCGGAATATTAATAATAAATAGGTAATTGTTTTTCATACCTATGTTCTTTGTTTAACTTGATCACGCTTTTTCTAACATTTTACACTACAAAATAATAGAATAATGCATGATTTGGCAGATATTGTATCAAATTAGAATAGAATCGAGTTTTATTGTCATTATTACAGTGCACAGGTTCAAAGAACAACGAAATTGGAGCAGATCCCCTAAGGTGCATACACAATAATATAGTAATATGAATAGTAAAAAAGATAAAAAAATGATGTATATCTATATATATGTATACATACACACACATGCATATATCCATACATATGCATACATATACATATACACATACATGCATGGACAAACCCCGTTTCCATATGAGTTGGGAAATTGTGTTACATGTAAATATAAACGGAATACAATGATTTGCAAATCCTTTTCAACCCATATTCAATTGAATGCACTACAAAGACAAGATATTTGATGTTCAAACTCATAAACTTTATTTTATTTTGCAAATAATAATTAACTTACAATTTCCTGGCTGCAACATGTGCCAAAGTAGTTGGGAAAGGGCATGTTCACCACTGTGTTACATCACCTTTTCTTTTAACAACACTCAATAAACGATTGGGAACTGAGGAAACTAATTGTTTAAGCTTTGAAAGTGGAATTATTTCCCATTCTTGTTTTATGTAGAGCTTCAGTCGTTCAACAGTCCGGGGTCTCCGCTGTCGTATTTTACGCTTCATAATGCGCCACACATTTTTGATGGGAGACAGGTCTGGACTGCAGGCGGGCCAGGAAAGTACCCTCACTCTTTTTTTACGAAGCCACGCTGTTGTAACACGTGCTGAATGTGGCTTGGCATTGTCTTGCTGAAATAAGCAGGAGCGTCCATGAAAAAGACGGCGCTTAGATGGCAGCATATGTTGTTCCAAAACCTGTATGTACCTTTCAGCATTAATGGTGCCTTCACAGATGTGTAAGTTACCCATGCCTTGGGCACTAATACACCCCCATACCATCACAGATGCTGGCTTTTGAACTTTGCGTCGATAACAGTCTGGATGGTGTATGTACCTTTCAGCATTAATGGTGCCTTCACAGATGTGTAAGTTACCCATGCCTTGGGCACTAATACACCCCCATACCATCACAGATGCTGGCTTTTGAACTTTGCGTCGATAACAGTCTGGATGGTTCGCTTCCCATTTGGTCCGGATGACACGATGTCAAATATTTCCAAAAACACTTTGAAATGTGGACTCGTCAGACCACAGAACACTTTTCCACTTTGCATCAGTCCATCTTAGATGATCTCGGGCCCAGAGGAGCCGGCGGCGTTTCTGGATGTTGTTGATAAATGACTTTTGCTTTGCATAGTAGAGCTTTAACTTGCACTTACAGATGTAGCTACGAACTGTATTTAGTGAAAGTGGCTTTCTGAAGTGTTCCTGAGCCCATGTGGTGATATCCTTTAGAGATTGATGTCGGTTTTTGATAGAGTGCCGTCTGAGGGATCGAAGGTCACGGTCATTCAATGTTGGTTTCCGGCCATGCCGCTTACGTGGAGTGATTTCTCCAGATTCTCTGAACCTTTTGATGATATTACGGACCGTAGATGTTGAAATCCCTAAATTTCTTGCAATTGCACTTTGAGAAATGTTGTTCTTAAACTGTTTGACTATTTGCTCACGCAGTTGTGGACAAAGGGGTGTACATCGCCCCATTCTTTCTTGTGAAAGACTGAGCATTTTTTGGGAAGCTGTTTTTATACCCAATCATGGCACCCACCTGTTCCCAATTAACCTGCACACATGTGGGATGTTCCAAATAAGTGTTTGATGAGCATTCCTCAACTTTATCAGTATTTATTGCCTCCTTTCCCAACTTCTTTGTCACGTGTTGCTGGCATCAAATTCTAAAGTTAATGATTATTTGCAAAAAAAAAAAGTTTTATCAGTTTGAACATCAAATATGTTGTCTTTGTAGCATATTCAACTGAATATGGGTTGAAAATTATTTGCAAATCATTGTATTCCGTTTATATTTACATCTAACACAATTTCCCAACTCATATGGAAACAGGGTTTGTACATACATACATACATACATACATACATACATATATATATATATATATAGACATACATATATATTATATATATGTATATATGTGTGTATATATATATATATATATATATATATATATATATATATATATATATATATATATATATATATGTATATATGTATATATGTGTGTGTATATATATATATATATATATATATATATATATATATATATATATATATACACAAATTAATAGCTGTATCGGCCAATACTCTGGGCTCCAATATTGATATCGTATGGGAAGAGATTGTGGACACTCCAAGTAGTGACACAGTGATATCGCAATGTCAAATAATAGATTCATCAGCTTGTACCGTTTATCAAGATTTGTGCCAGAAATACATAGCAACTATACATATATATTTCTTTGAATGAGACAACATCATTGATACCTAACAAAAATATACATTTGATGACCGACTAAAGTCAAATACATACAGTACAGGCCAAACGTTTGGACACGGCTTCTCATTCAATGGGTTTTCTTTACATTGTAGATTGTCACTGAAGGCATCAAAACGTTGAGTTATGTACTTAACAAAAATTGGTGAAATAACTGAAAACATGTTTTATATTCTAGTTTCTTCAAAATAGCCACCCTTTGCTCTGATTACTGTTTTGCACACTCTTAGCATTCTCTCGATGAGCTTCAAGAAGTAGTCACCTGAAAGGGTTTTCACTTCACAGGTGTCATATTTTTGATGTCTTCAGTGACAATCCACAAGGTAAAATAATCATGAAAATAAAGAAAACACATTGAAATGAGAAGGTGTGTCCAAACTTTTGGGCCGTACTGCATATATAAACCCATTTTAATAATTAAATATAAATTAATTATAATCTAAACATAATATAGTAAAATTGTTTCGATTGTGTAATGTATTGAGCATTTATTGGAAAACCAATTTATACACTTGATGACTTTGTTTGATACATTTAATACACGGTGCTTGAAAATGTGATGGGCAGAATCAATCTGAATTGAAACCTAAACCCAATTATGAACCATTCATTACTGTATTGTATACACAGTATTTTCTTTACTCCTTTAAGGCTGTTTGAAGTACCTATTGAGAAGGCCAGCGCAATATACGCATGACCATTATAGTTGAAACTGTACTGAAAAAACCCCCAAAAACTTGTTTGTGTTGGCTGGTCGTCCAGTGTCGTCGTTAAAGCAGGTGTTGGTGACGCAGCTCATGTCGCAGGAGGCTATTGAGCAAACCAAACGCTCTACTGGGGCCCGCCTCCTCAGGACCACCTCGTTAAGGACCCCACAACGGGGTCCCGAGGTCCACAATGGCTCGGAGAGGATCATCTCCCAAACCGAGGACCCAGCCCAGGACTTGGGCTCGGGGGACACCGGCTTCTTCGAGTCCCCCGAAGATTATGGTGAGTATTCTCACACATCATGCCGTATATCGCATTGCTTGCATGCTAACAGACGTTTTGTCTCCTCAGCAGGATTTTTAGTCCTGGAAGAATACGGCGGTCCAGGTGAGAGCAGCACCGACGACGACATGCTGGCGTCACCCGCGGGGAAGCAGCTGAGCGCGTCGCAGCGCTGCGCCGCCGACTCGGGCATCAATCTGAGGTTCTCAGCTGCGTCGCACGCCGGCAGCCTGTCGACTTTTAGCAGGCAAGTCCTGTCTTACCTGAGGAACCTCCAGGCCAACCTCAACCATCTGAAGGTAACAATGTCTCATCAATCGGCGGTGGCGGCTATTTGCAGCGTCCCCGTCTCACTGGATGAATCTTTTCTTGCAGGAGGTTGAAGCCAAGTACAATAATCTTCTACATCAAAGGTCAACCACACACTCAGATGGAAATAAAGGTAGCTCGTGCTGATGCGCACATGTAAATAACACCAACATGATTCATATGCTGGCTAAATCCTCATTTAAAGCCACTAGTTCTTAGTGGAATGAAGAATGAAAGTGGCAAAACACTGCAACAAGTTGAGTTGCATCTATAGAGTCCTTCTTGCAATCAATTATGAATTAGAACCTAGCATATCATTATATTGATGAATAGTATCAATTTATTTGATTAGGGAGTACAATTTGTGATAAAGATGAATTATTTGTCACTCACCATCTTTTGCCACTTTCCATATCAATGATATATAGCCACCTAATTGGAATATATGTATTTTGTACAAGCACATTTTCCCAAATCTCAGTAGAAAAATCTAATTAAACCAACAAAAATGCCTTCATTGCCTGTCATAAGCATGCTAAAGCAACAGGTGGCACTGTAACCCACAACGTGAAGAAATTATGAATTTGATTAAAACACAGGCCTGTAGTTCTTCTAAAAATAAATGAAAATATGAAATTGTACATTTTGAATGATTTTAGGGACATTTTTAACTTATCAGACACAAAAAGAGAGACATTTTTAACTTATCAGACACATAAAGAGAGACATTTTTAACTTATCAGACACAAAGAAAGTCATTTGTGGAAAGTCACCCACAAAAAACAGCAGCAGCCAACAAAATGTAAACATGCAACATTTTTAAAGACGATCATTTTTTAATTCTTACAAAAACTATTTAAACGAATATTAATATTAATTTGTTGCTTGTTGTAATATTTTTCGATATCATTTTTAGTATATATTGCACATCTAAATTCTTCTATTAACGTTACAAATTTTTTTTATTTAAAGGGGAACATTATCACATTTTCAGAAGGGTTAAAACCATTAAAAATCAGTTCCCAGTGGCTTATTATATTTTTCGAAGTTTTTTTCAAAATTTTACCCATCACGCAATATCCCTAAAAAAAAGCTTCAAAGTGCCTGATTTTAACCATCGTTATAAACACCCGTCCATTTTCCTGTGACGTCACATAGTGAAGCCAACACAAACAAACATGGCGGAAAGAACAGCAAGCTATAGCGACATTAGCTCGGATTCAGACTCGGATTTCAGCAGTTTAAGCGATTCAACAGATTACGCATGTATTGAAACGGATGGTTGTAGTGTGGAGGCAGGTAGCGAAAACGAAATTGAAGAAGAAACTGAAGCTATTGAGCCATATCGGTTTGAACCGTATGCAAGCGAAACCGACGAAAACGACACGACAGCCAGCGACACGGGAGAAAGCGAGGACGAATTCGGCGATCGCCTTCTAACCAACGATTGGTATGTGTTTGTTTGGCATTAAAGGAAACTAACAACTATGAACTAGGTTTACAGCATATGAAATACATTTGGCAACAACATGCACTTTGAGAGTGCAGACAGCCCAATTTTCATCAATTAATATATTCTGTAGACATACCCTCATCCGCGCTCTTTTCCTGAAAGCTGATCTGTCCAGTTTTGGAGTTGATGTCAGCAGGCCAGGGAAGCTAGGGTCGATAGGGGGTTTAGCTCGCTCGTCTGCGGGAACAAACTGCCGCCATTGCTTGCCGTGCTACCGAGGTCCTTTGTCCCTGAATTGCTCACACACTCCGGCAGATTCAATGGGGGTATGGCGGCAGATTTCTTTGACTTTATCGTTGGAAATGCATCTGCTTTGAGTGTCGCAGGATATCCACACATTCTTGCCATCTCTGTCGTAGCATAGCTTTTGTCGGTAAAGTGTGCGGAACAAACGTCCAATTTCTTGCCACTTTCGCATCTTTGGGCCACTGGTGCAACTTCAATCCGTCCCTGTTCGTGTTGTTACACCCTCCGACAACACACCGACGAGGCATGATGTCTCCAAGGTACGGAAAACAGTCGAAAAAAACGGAAAATAACAGAGCTGATTGGACTCGGTGTTTGAGAAAATGGCGGATTGCTTCCCGATGTGACGCCACGTTGTGACATCATCGCTCCGAGAGCGAATATTAGAAAGGCGTTTAATTCGCCAAAATTCACCCATTTAGAGTTCGGAAATCGGTTAAAAAAATATATGGTCTTTTTTCTGCAACATCAAGGTATATATTGACGCTTACATAGGTCTGGTGATAATGTTCCCCTTTAATACAATGTTCAATGTTATATTGTTAAGCATGTTTTAAATAAATTAAACAATTTCTTCATTGATACTGGGTATATTTATTTTAAAATGCAATATCAAAAGTTAAGTCAAATGTTTTAATATGGACGAAAATATTGAAAAACAATCTATTAATGCATATTTAATGTACTATTTTATGTAATACCTGTGTTTGTGTGCTGTTTTTGTATGTTTTTACTATAATTTTGTTAAAATTGAATACAATGTTCAATGTAATATTGTTAAGCGTGTTTTAAATAAATTAAACCATTACTTCATTGATACTGTATATATGTATTTTAAAATGCAATATCAAAAGTTAAGTCAAATGTTTTAACATGGACGAAAATATCTAAAAACAATCTATTAATGCATATTTAATATACTATTTTATGTAATACCTGTGTTTGAGTGCTGATTTTTGTCATGCCCCTCACCCCCCAGATAAGAGATAATGGACATCTCCGATGCACCTTTTGGCTTTGGGGGAAGAGGCACCAAGCTCCTACTTTTTGCGTGTCCTGGACTTTGTGGACCTTTTACAAGCTTGTCCTCTCTACTGCTGAGCTCCCTCTTACCCTCCCCTCTCCTCATGGCAGTCATTACCACAGAGAGCAAACACTTGAAAGGGGCGGAGTCAACGTTTCCTCCCCATCAGCACAAGGCAATCAAAAAAAAAAAAAAAATCTAAGATCCCCTGCAAGAAAGAGAGAACTTATACCAAAATGTACAAAGATATGTGGGTTTATATACGGTCTATATATACATACATACATAAATGTCTATGTATATATATATATTTAGATATATGAAACACAGTGCAAGAAAAGGAAAATTTTAAAATAATGTATTAAGATTTCTTTTTTTAATCCCAAGATGTATTTATTTTCCTTTTTTGTTTCATTTTTATTGTAATTTTTAAAAGAAAAAAAGTGTTTACTGCATGCTGTTGCATCTTCAATCACACTCAGGCTTGGTGTGAGTGTTGAGTGCTAGCAATGCTCACCATTATCCTGCTGTACAGAACCCCTGTTTAAAGGTTTAAAAAAAAACAAAAAAAAACACCGTCTGTGTTGTGTTCAAAGTGCAGGATTTCACATAACTTTTCTGCGAGGCGTTGAAAACTAGAATGAAGGGTCCCGCCAGGGGCTCGGATCTGGTCCTGTTGCCAAAGCCTGCTTATTTATCCCCCTTGTCCCCCCTTCTTCCTGCAAGGAGCGCTCCCACTCCCCAGGATGATCCTAACTGCCTGCTCGTCTCCTCTAATCGTGTCATGAAGTTCAACATGTCCTGTACCATGATCATGTTGGAAGGTTATTTGCATAACTTTAATAAACAAATGGTGCCATGACCCTATTCTAAAGGAAACAATGTTTGGATTAGAACCTATAGGTATGTTTTCTTCTGCGAGGGGCAAGGCTATTCAACTGCATGCTTGCTGTTTTTAGGGACCTTCTGTAAAAAACATGACAGGAACAGTCCTGTCTGAATAAGCATGTCATTCATTTTCAAACATTGTTTGACATATGTCATTGTGGGCTTGTATGACTCAGCATGTTGCTATGGTGACTAACATGACATCAGTATTCCCCTGTAAGTTATAGGCAACACAAAGAGATCAAAGGTCAACGTCTGCCTTGTAAGTGGTCGTCGTTTTAACCCATTATCGAACAATGAATGATTTGTATATTGACCTTTTTTTGTCTGTTCTGCTGCATGTCGTCTTTGGACAGCAACTGAGTCGAGACTGAATCTATAGCGCCTCTGCTGGTTGCGTCAGGTAGTGCACACCATTTAGTTTCAAATGAGACTTTCTGAGAGCATGTTATTTGACAATGACATCCAATTTTAGACGCATCTTCGGTCAAGACGGCATGACGGAACTGGCACTGATAATGGGAACAGTATGCACGGTGAAGAGTACAATCAGTTATTTATCCATGGCGAAAATACATCTTGTTGGTGTCTTCGTCTTTTGTCCCTCCCTCTGTCTCCATTAACCTTGACTGGGAACAAACTGCTGGTTCTCCTGCTGCTGTGGAGAGAGGAAGAAGGGGTAAGGATGAATAACCAGGTATGAGTATGGGACTTCCTGTATTTGTTTAGGCCAGGGGTGTCAAACGTATGTCCCGAGGGCCGGATCAGCCCCGCAAAGAGCTTTTATCCGGCCCGCGGGATGAGTTTGCTAAGTATAAAAATTAACCTGAAATTTTTGAATGAAAGAAACAGCTGTTCTAAATGTGTCCACTCGATGTCGCAATAGCAATTCTTTGTAGATGATGCTACATATGTACAAAATAAACCACATGATGTTAGTACATCAGTCGAGGAAAATGATCAAACTACATAAATAACATCCTGTAATTTGATTTTGATATTTTTTTATCTTGATAGATTGAAAATGAACACCAATGAGTTGACTGATGAACATTATCATATCATTTATTCAGAAAATATAAATAACGATAGAATACTATTAACCGCAACATGGAGGTGTAAAAAAAAAAACCCCAACAAGATTTGTACAATTTCAGAATGTGCTTGTTCTATTTTTAAACAAAGAAAACAATCTGAAGTTGTCTTTATTTTTAAGTTATCGTGCCGTGATTTTACCAGTCCGGACCCCCCACTTGGGAGTAGATTTTTCTCCATGTGGGCCCCGATCTAAAATGAGTTTGACACCCCTGGTTTAGGAAATATGTCTATTGTGCTTGTAGTTTGCAGTCGTTTTTATATTCTAACGTAACCAATTAATGCAATCAAGAATATTTTCTAAACTAAGTGACCAAAATGTAAAACAATTTCTATATTAAACGACCTAATGAAATGAGTTGGATAGTTCATTAATATAATGTATTATGTCTAAACATTTGTAAAGGCAGTATTGTGTTTTCTTCTTTGAATACCGGTACACTAAAGAAGTACAAACAACTTTTAAAATGATTTTTTATTTTTTTAAATATATTTAACCCCCAATTTCTTGAAATTCATGTTTTAAAATGCTTCACAATTATATTGAAAATACTGTAGGCTAAAACTACATTTCCTGAGAATTGTTTTTAATTAGAATTTATTTTATTGTTTATATTTAAATACAAACATATTTTGTAATACATTTTATTATTAATGATTGTATTAAAAAAAAAAAATCTTGACAGTATATTTTTTGAATACTTATTTGATACAAAAATCCTATTTAAAATAGATTCAAAATGCATTTTCTTGAGAATGTTCTATGTTAATCAGTCAAATAATTGTATAAATCATCTAAATACTGTACAAATCTAAAATATTCACTGGAATATAAGATAAGAGATTAAGACTAAATTGCCTGAGAATAGTTTTTAGTTAGAATTTATTTTATTATTTATATTTACATACAAACACGCTTAAGACATTTTATTATTAATGGTTGTATTAAAAAAAAATTCTTGACAGTATATTATTGAATGCTTATTTCATACAAAAATACTATTTAAAATAGATTCAAAATGCACTTGAGAATGTTCTATGACAGGGGTCACCAACCTTTTTGAAACCAAGAGCTACTTCTTGGGTACTGATTAATGCAAAGGGCTACCAGTTTGATACACACTTAAATACATTGCCAGAAATAGCCAATTTGCTCTATTTACCTTTAACTCTATGTTATTATTAATAATTAATGATATTTATCTTTGTGGAAACACTGATCATCTTAATGATTTCTCGCAATAAATATATATATAGAAACAGATAAATATCAATATGCAACACTTTATTTTTATATTTTCTGTAAGTGCACATTTTTCAAATTGAACATTTTCAAATGATCACTTCTAAGACAGTCTTGTGAAATCACAATATCCCATTTTAACAAGCTAGCCACTAACATTTTTTAACAAATCATGAATTACTTTGCATCATGTTTGTACAAATAATAACTCATGTAAAATGCAAAAGTCAACTCTCAAATATTTAAATAAATCATGTCACACTTTGAACTGGACACCAAATATGTTATCTGTTTCTTTGTCAGTTAGTGGGAAGCCTGGCATTGCATGCTGTTAACTAGTGTGTTGTACTCTGGTTCGTAACTTGACACTGCAACTCTGAGTGAGTCTTGCAGATGTGCATCAGTGAGGCGTGTTCTGTGTTTGTTCTTGATGAAGTTCATGTCAGAAAAGGCTGATTCACAAAGATAAGGTGAACCAAACAGGCTTGCAACCTTCATAGCTGCTGCGCATACACCACTGTATTTTTCTGTGTCAACAAGGCACCAAAAGTTTGGTGCAGCCTGGTGGGCTTTGAGGTGGAGGTCATTTTGCAGTGTTACAATTTCAATCTCCACCTGTTCAGCATCCAGGCTATATGTTGCACTTAACTGCTCAGCAATGCATGATATGTCCACGTTCATGAAAGGATTAGAAATGAACGACACACATGGCTCAAGCTGATCCAGGTCACAAAACCTGTTCTCAAACTCTTGCCCAACTCTGTTTATGACCTGAGAGTACTTTTCTGCAACTTTGTCAAAAGCCTCAGATTTTACAGATTTTCTAGATTTGCCAGAATTTTTTTTTTTAATTTTAATCATATTAAGTTTGAAGAAATATTTCACAAATATTCTTCGTCGAAAAAACAGAAGCTAAAATGAAGAATTAAAATAAAATGTATATATTATTCTTTACAATAAAAAAAATAATAATTTACTTGAACATTGATTTAAATTGTCAGGAAAGAAGAGGAACAAATTTAAAAGGTAAAAAGGTATACCGGTATGTGTTTAAAAATCCTAAAATCATTTTAAAGGTTGTATTTTTTCTCTAAAATTGTCTTTCTGAAAGTTATAAGAAGCAAAGTAATAAAATAAATGAATTTATTTAAACAAGTGAAGACCAAGTCTTTAAAATATTTTCTTGGATTTTCAAATTCTATTTGAGTTTCGTCTCTCTTAGAATTAAAAATGTCGAGCAAAGCGAGACCAGCTTGCTAGTAAATAAATACAATTTAAAAAATAGAGGCAGCTCACTGGTAAGTGCTGCTATTTGAGCTATTTTTAGAACAGGCCAGCGGGCTACTCATCTGGTCCTTACGGGCTACCTGGTGCCCGCGTGACCCCTGTTCTATGATAATCAGTCAAATAATTGTATAAATCATCTTAATACTGTACAAATCTAAAATATTCACTGGAATATAAAATACTGTAGATTAAGACTAAAATTACTGAGAATTGTTTTTAATTAGAATTGATTTTATTATTTATATTTACATACAAACATATTTTTAATACATTTTATTAATAATGATTGTTTAAAAATAATAATATTGAGACAGTATATTTTTGAATGCTTATTTCATACAAAAATTATATTTAAAACAGATTAAAACATAATTTCTTGAGAATGTTCTAAGTTGATCAGTCAAATAATTGTTTAAATCATCTAAATACCGTACAAATCTAAAATATTCACTGGAATATAAAATGTGTGCTAATAATCCAATGTGCATTGTTCTATTATAGCCGATCAAAGCAACCAAAACTAAATTGTGAATTAAATGACGAAAGTATTTACATTGCATTTATAATTAAGTAAATTAGGTAACACAATTATAAAATATTAATTTACATAAGACATTTTTAATGTCTAAACATTTGTAAAGGCAGAATTAAATTTTTTTCTTGTTTTTGTATTTTTCTATAACTCCAACAAAATAGTTTTCTTGAGAATAATTACATGATGTACAAAATTGCATTTGTGTACAAAAATTGGGGTCTTTTCTGAACCAACATTTTTATTATGCAATGATTGAATCCAAATTCCAAAATGTGATTGTTTGTGCCCACAGTTTTCAGTAGTTTTCATTTTGCTATTATAGCCAATCAATGCAACCAAAAATGCATTATTAAGTAAATGACTAAAAAGGCATTCAAATATACATTTATTTATATTTTTTCCAAATTAATACTTTTATTAAATATGAACTCATATAATTTAATTAATTTTAATGTTTATCTTTAGTTTTAGTTTTTCTTGTATTTTAATTAAATTAAGTCAAACAAAATGCTCACCTTTTTTTTTTTAAAGAATTATTGCAATATTAATTTAATAAATAAATATATAAAATACATTTTCATTATTTAATTTCATTATTAAAAAAGTTTTAATAAAAACATTTTCCTTAGGAACATATTTACATGCTTATATCATACAAAACTTAATTCAAAATTCCAACAACACAACACAGTATGATGTACAAAATTGCATTTGTGTACAAACATTGGGGTCTTTTCAATGTTTATCCTTGTTTTTTATTTTTTCTTGTATTTTAATTAAATTAAATCAAACAAATTGCTGACTTTTTTTGGATATATATTGTAATATTAATCTAATAAATTATTTTATTTTAAATTATTTTATTTGATTATTATTAAAAATGTTTGACTAAAATCATTTTCCTTAGAAACATTTTTACATGCTCATATCATACAAAACTTAATTCAAAATTGGATAAGCCTGAATTTCATAATGTTCCATGTTAATCAGTCAATTAATTGCATAAGTTAAATACTGTACAAATCGAAAATATACACTGGGATATAAAATACGTGCTAATACCCTTATGTCCAAAACGGTAAAGGCTGAATTAAAACATGTTATGATTAAAAGCTTATTTAATGAAAAAACAGATTTTTCACCAGAATTATTTTTTCAAAAAGCAAGGTGAAATAGCGTCAAGGACATGCAGTGTAATTGTATTGCTGCTTGGGAGGAGGGACTGGAGAGCCTGGCAGGAGGTCACTTCCCAGGCAGGAAGGAGTCATCACATCATTTCTTTACATAAAGTTAAAATAAGCACAGCAAACACTCCTTTGCCAATTTAATGCTTATTTAATGCATAGGCACATATGAGATGTCTTCACCTGATACTGTAATGGTGGGGTGACGTTGCCATGGTGATTACCTCCTAGATAAGGATGCTTGACTAAAGTGATTTACCTGTGACAGGAAGACATTTATCTTTGCAGCGTCTGCAATCACCCCGCATGGTAACAACGATGACTGTGCACTGCATGAATACGAGCACTAACACATGCACATATGTTGTCACCCCAAAGAGGCTTTCTCATCAATATGCTAATTCCTGCTCTCATATTTATTGACTTATTTAGCCACGTGTGGGCAGCTTATGCAGCATCACCGCACAGTCGAATCCCATTATTGTGTAGCGTGCAATATTCTGTATTGTATTTTAATTGCCTCTATTGTGTATGTGTTTTTTCCTTTAGCAATACTTTGAATAGTTCGGCAGGAGGTGAGCTTACTTCATTTCACTACGTGTGTTATTGTATAAAAGTGCATGTGACAAACACAATCATGCTGCTGCTCTTGCGCTTAATGGCCATCGCTGTGGCAACCAGGCGAGCTAGTCATACAGATAGGTAGGTTGACAATAAATTCCTTTTTTTTATTTTTGTTTTATTTAACCTTCTCATGGATAATAATGCTTAGTTTTGATTGAAATATGTTGGAAATATATACACAAAATATGAAAACAAATGATCTTACTAATTAGTAGGGATGTCCGATAATGGCTTTTCGCCGATATCCGATATTCTGATATTCCGATATTGTCCAACTCTTTAATTACCGATACCGATATCAACCGATATATGCAGTCGTGGAATTAACACATTATTATGCCTAATTTGGACAACCAGGTATGGTGAAGATAAGGTACTTTTTAAAAATAATAATAAAATAAGAGAAATAAATTAAAAAAACATTTCTTGAATAAAAAAGAAAGTAAAACAATATAAAAACAGTTACATAGAAATGAGTAATTAATGAAAATTAGTAAAATTAACTGTTAAAGGTTAGTACTATTAGTGGACCAGCAGCACGCACAATCATGTGAGCTTACGGACTGTATCCCTTGCAGACTGTATTGATATGTATTAGAGATGTCCGATATTATCGGCCGATAAATGCGTTAAAATGTAATATATGATCGGTATTGTTTTTTTTATTATCGGTATCGTTTTATTTTTTTTATTTTTTTATTTTTTTAAATTAAATTAACATAAAAAACACAAGATACACTTACAATTAGTGCACCAACCCAAAAAACCTCCCTCCCCCATTCTCACTCATTCACACAAAAGGGTTGTTTCTTTCTGTTATTAATATTCTGGTTCCTACATTATATATCAATATATATCAATACAGTCTGCAAGGGATACAGTCCGTAAGCACACATGATTGTGCGTGCTGCTGGTCCACTAATAGTACTAACCTTTAACAGTTAATTTTACTCAATTTCATTAATTACTAGTTTCTATGTAACTGTTTTTATATTGTTTTACTGTCTTTTTTATTCAAGAAAATGTTTTTAATTTATTTATCTTATTTTATTATTTTTTAGAAAAAGCACCTTCACCATACCTGGTTGTCCAAATTAGGCATACTAATGTGTTAATTCCCCGACTGCATATATCGGTTGATATCGGTATCGGTAATTAAAGAGTTGGACAATATCGGATATCGGCAAAAAGCCATTATCGGACATCCCTAATATATATTGATGTATAATGTAGGAACCAGAATATTAATAACAGAAAGAAACAACCCTTTCGTGTAAATGGGGGAGGAAGGTTTTTTGGGTTGGTGCACTAATTGTAAGTGTATCTTGTGTTTTTTATGATTTAATAAAAAAACAAAAAAAACGATACCGATAATAAAAAAAACGATACCGATAATTTCCGATATTACATTTTAACGCATTTATCGGCCGATATCGGCAGGCCGATATTATCGGATATCTCTACTAATTAGTATAGTATCAGTAATGTCTCTTCAATCAATCAATGTTATTTATACAGCCCTAAATCACAAGTGTCTCAAAGGGCTGCACAAGCCACAACGACATCCTCGGTTCAGATCCCACATAAGGGCAAGGAAAAACTCACAACCCAGTGGGATGTCAATGTGAATGACTATGAGAACCCCCCCCCCCCCCCCCCTCCTCCACCTCCCCCCATCTAGGAGAGACCGGATGTGCAATGGACGTCGAGTGGCATATAATAGTGAAAGTCCAGTCCATAGTGGATCTAACATAATAGTGAGAGTCCAGTCCATAGTGGGGCCAGCAGGAGACCATCCCAAGCGGAGACGGGTCAGCAGCGCAGAGATGTCCCCAACCGATGCACAGGCGAGCGAGTCCCAACTCTGGACCGTCAGCAGGACTTAAATGCTTCTACTGAGGTAGCATCTCTAACTGTTACCGGGAGGGCATTCCATAGTACTGGAGCCCCAATAGAAAACGCTCTATAGCCCGCAGACTTTTTTTGGGCTCTGGGAATCACTAATAAGCCGGAGTTCTTAGAACGCAGATTTCTTGCCGGGACATATGGTACAATACAATCAGCAAGATAAGCTGGAGCTAGACCGTGTAGTATTTTATACGTAAGTAGTAAAACTTTAAAGTCACATCTTAAGTGCACAGGAAGCCAGTGCAGGTGAGCCAGTATAGGTATATATATATATATATATATATATATATATATATGTGTATATATATATATATATATGCGTATATATATATATATATATGTATATGTGTGTATGTATATATATATATATATATATATGTATATGTGTGTATAAAGGAACAGTATATGCAGTATAGGCGTAATATGATCAAACTTTCTTGTTCTTGTCAAAAGTCTAGCAGCCGCATTTTGTACCAACTGTAATCTTTTAATGCTAGACATAGGGAGACCCGAAAATAATACGTTACAGTAATCGAGACGAGACGTAACGAACGCATGAATAATGATCTCAGCGTCGCTAGTGGATAAAATAGAACGAATTTTAGCGATATTACGGAGATGAAAAAAGGCCGTTTTAGTAACACTCTTAATGTGTGACTCAAACGAGAGAGTTGGGTCGAAGATATACCCAGATTCTTTACCGAGTCGCCTTGTGTAATTGTTTGGTTGTCAAATGTTAAGGTGGTATTATTAAATAAATGTCGGTGTCTAGCAGGACCGATAATCAGCATTTCCGTTTTCTTGGCGTTGAGTTGCACGAAGTTAGCGGACATCCATTGTTTAATATCATTAAGACACGCCTCCAGCTGACTACAATCCGGCGTGTTGGTCAGCTTTAGGGGCATGTAGAGTTGGGTGTCATCAGCATAACAATGAAAGCTAACACCGTATTTGCGTTTGATGTCACCTAGCGGCAGCATGTAGATGCTGAAGAGTGCAGGGCCAAGAACCGAACCCTGGGGAACTCCACACATTACCTTAACATAGTCCGAGGTCACATTCTTATTGTGTGAATGCTCCAAAGCATTCACACATATGGTTTTCTACACCAAAATCCATCTATTTATTATTCTACTTCTTTCTCTTCTCCAGATTTTGGCGCCCTCTACCTTCCACATTTTTCATCCGATTCAAACCGTTCCAACTTCAAACTGTTCAGCCTATTTGGGAATCGCGGATCCCAGATTTCCCAGTTTTCCGGGACGTTTTTCCCATTCAAAATTAATTGGCCATTTTTCAAACTTCTACAATTTCCACATTTTTCAACCCATTCAAACCATTCCACCTTCAAAACATTCCACCATTCTGGAAATGTAAACTGTTATTTTTCCAAGTTCAAAAAAATTCCAGGATTTTCCAGAATTCCTGGTTTTCCAAAGCCATATTTCCACCCTTTTCTCTGGCGACTACTCCTGCCAAATTTTTCAACGCATTTCAACTGTTCCACCGTCAAAACATTTCTCTTAATCAGGACAAAAAACGAAGTTGTTTTTAAAATGGAAAAATTCCCGGTTTTCCCGAAATTCCAGGAATTCCGTAATACCATTTCTCAATTATATATGTTACTATTTCAACATTTCTCCACCGACTTGAACAATTCCAACACCAACAATTAACTCATTCAGAACATTCACGTTTTTTTTACAGTTTTCAAAACAATTCCCGCTTTTCCCGAAATTCTAAAATTTTGGGGAATTTCCCATTGAAATCAATGGGACATTCTTCAAAGTTCCACAATTAGCACATTTTTCATCGGATTCAAACTGTTCCAACTTCAAAATATTCAGCCTGTTTGGGAATTGTGTGCTCTACTTCAACAATTCTAAAAAAAATTCCAGGATTTCAGTTCAACTTCAGCATTGGAGCATTCACGCGCATTTCTTTCAAAAAATGCCTTTTCTAGTTTACTATTAGTATTTTGTATTTAAGGTTTGTAGTGGTCTAGATAATATAACAGATAACACAAAAAAAATACATAAAATAAATCACAAATAGTATTATTAATTAGTATAGTATCAGTAGTACGTCTTATTTATTATACATATTTCATGTTTAAAGTTTGCATTGGTCTAGAGAACTTTCACATATTTTCAAGAGAAAAGAAAAAGAAAAGGTCATCGCCATGGCAACCAAAGAGGTAGTCAAATATATATAGGTATACTGACAAGAAATGTAAGATTTAAATTTAAGTTTAATACATTAAAAAACGTTTTAAATGTTAATTTAACCTTTGCATTGATAAAAATGCTCAGTTTTGATTGAAATACATTGGAACTATATTCACAGAAATATAAAATAAATCACACATTATCTTATTAATTAGTATTACATAGAAATAGTACATTGTATTTATTAGTAGTATTTCGTATTTAGTAAGTTTTCAGTGGTCGAGAGAACTTTCACATATTAGATTGCAATAAATCACAAAAATATATATAATCAAAATTGCATTCAAATACCAAGTAACTCCCAAATTAATTGCAGATGAATTATCTAAAAAAAAAAAACTATGATATAAAACCAAACATTTTCATTATCGAGGTTTTAACCCTTTGATGCAGGTATTATGATAGCTTACTTCAGATACCCTACTTTATTCTCCCTCTCCCCCACAAATATTTGTATTACTGTCACGGCATGAAAAAAAAATAAAATCATAATTTATTTTTTTAAACACATATTTCAAAGCAGTTGGTGAAATATGCTCAACACATGTTAAATAGTTTTTAAGAAAAATTAACAATTGGCCATCACTGCGGCAACCAGACAAGGTACTCAAATATATATAGGTAGACTGACAATAAATGTAACATTTTAATTGAAGTTGAAAGAATGAAAATAACTTTTTTTTTCTTATTTAACTATTCAACTTTTACATCGATGATAGTGCTTAGTTGTGGTTGAAATACATTGGAGATAAATACACAAAATAATAAAATAAATCATACATATTATTATTATTAGTATAGTATCAGTAGTGTATCTTATTTATTATAAATATTTCATGTTTAAAGTTTGCTTTGGTTTTGAGAACTTTCACATATTAGATTGCAATAAATTACAAAATAATATATTTGCATCACAGGGATAATTTTACACTACATTTAAGTTAGGTATTGATCATGAGAGAAATTCAATTCAATATTAGTAGAACAATGACAATATTTACGTCAGTATTATTAATCAGTGTTTATATAAAAAAACAGGGGTGTCCCAATACAACATTTTCACTTCTGATACGACACCAATATTGCAGCCTTGACTATCGGCTGATATCGATTACATACGATATCCGCAAGAAATATACATGCATTTTACTTGTTTTGCTGCTGGATGGATGCTTCAGCTGAGTAGGGAACACAATTTATGCACTGTGTACTATCCATTTGTTATATATTGTTTTATTTTCACTTTCAAGTCTCATTTGCCAGTATGCATACATTTCAGTTTGTCCTCGTTGGGTTGCTCTATTTAGGAAGTAGTCTTTTGCTATTAAGTTGAACGTGCCGGTCTTGTATTTTGTTGAGCCCTACAAAGTGTGTATACTGTACACTGCAAAAAGTCAGTGTTCAAAAACAATAAAAAAAATTGGGGTATTTTATTTGAACTAAGCAAAATTATCTGCCAATAGAACAAGAAAATTCGGCTTGTCAAGACTTTCCAAAACAAGTAAAATGAGCTAACCTCAATTAACCCAAAAATACCTTAAAATAAGTATATTCTCACTAATAACAAGTGCACTTTTGGTAGAAAAAGAAATGAGACCTTTTCGCTCAATTTGTTGAAAAATATTCTTAAATTAAGTAAATGCTAGTGCCATTACCTTGACATAATGATATGCATACATCATGATTTTTTTTCATGCTTGAAGTAAGAAATGATTACGTTAAAAAAGTAGTTTTATACTTGTGAGTGTTGATAACACAGCTTTGCATCAGTTGCTATTCTAGTTTTAAGCATCTTTTACTCAATATAGGTCATCAAATCTCAGCAACAAGCTGTAATATCTTACTGAGATCATTTAGGACCAAAACACTTAAAACAAGTAAAACACTCTAACATAAAGTCTGCTTAGGGAGAAGAAATATCTTATCAGACAGAAAATAAGCAAATATCCCCCTTATTTGAGATATTTAATCTTACTTAGATTTCAGTTTTTGCAGTGTAAGTGTTGTATTTATTACACACCAGCTGTTTGCTTGCAACGTGTATCTTAGTTGAAGTTTTGTTGCCAAGTTCAGACGTGTTGAAATCGCCCTGGAAAATCGCTAATGCTAATCAGTAGCATGCGTATGGTATATCCAATGCAAATTAGGATCGCGCTAGCACATTTGTTTTAATGCATTTATTTTGTGCTGGAACATCACGGATACGTTATTTTGTATCTTATGTAAATGACGTTGACATACTTTATTTCTGTGTGTTCATTTTCACAGTGTTTGGAAGTAAAGACTCTTAAAAGACTTTCAAATGGAGACAACCTAAAATCTGTCTGCTAAACTGGCAAGAACAGCCAGCTTGTATCCGAGCTCTTTTCGCAGCCATTTTAGATGTAGGCGAATATAATTACCAGTATCGGATTGGGACATCCCTAATAACATGTGTAGGTGTATAATATGGTAGAATAATCTTAAAGGACCCGTAGTGTCCAGATGACCGACAATTCACTAGCAAGTTCTTTTTGTGTATTTTTTACAAACCCTGTTTCCATATGAGTTGGGAAATTGTGTTAGATGTAAATGTAAACGGAATACAATGATTTGCAAATCTTTTTCAACCCATATTCAGTTGAATATGCTCCAAAGACAACATATTTGGTGTTCAAACTGATAAACTTTTTTTTTTTTTTTTTTCAAATAATCATTAACTTTAGAATTTGATGCCAGCAACACGTGACAAAGAAGTTGGGAAAGGTGGCAATAAATACTGATAAAGTTGAGGAATGCTCATCAAACACTTATTTGGAACATCCCACAGGTGAACAGGCAAATTGGGAACAGGTGAGTGCCATGATTGGGTATAAAAGTAGATTCCATGAAATGCTCAGTCATTCACAAACAAGGATGGGGCGAGGGTCACCACTTTGTCAACAAATGCGTGAGCAAATTGTTGAACAGTTTAAGAAAAACTTTTCTCAACCAGCTATTGCAAGGAATTTAGGGATTTCACCATCTACGGTCCGTAATATCATCAAAGGGTTCAGAGAATCTGGAGAAATCACTGCACGTAAGCAGCTAAGCCCGTGACCTTCGATCCCTCAGGCTTTACTGCATCAACAAGCGACATCAGTGTGTAAAGGATATCACCACATGGGCTCAGGAACACTTCAAAAACCCACTGTCAGTAACTACAGTTGGTCGCTACATCTGTAAGTGCAAGTTAAAACTTTCCTATGCAAGGCGAAAACCGTTTATCAACAACACCCAGAAACGCCGTCAGCTTTGCTGGGCCTGAGCTCATCTAAGATGTACTGATACAAAGTGGAAAAGTGTTCTGTGGTCTGACGAGTCCACATTTCAAATTGTTTTTAGAAACTGTAGATGTCGTGTCCTCCGGACCAAACAGGAAAAGAACCATCCGGATTGTTATAGGCGCAAAGTTGAAAAGCCAGCATCTGTGATGGTATGGGGGTGTATTAGTGCCCAAGACATGGGTAACTTACACATCTGTGAAGGCGCCATTAATGCTGAAAGGTACATACAGGTTTTGGAGCAACATATGTTGCCATCCAAGTAACGTTACCATGGACGCCCCTGCTTATTTCAGCAAGACAATGCCAAGCCACGTGTTACATCAACGTGGCTTCATAGTAAAAGAGTGTGGGTACAAGGGCCTGCCTGTAGTCCAGACATGTCTCCCATTGAAAATGTGTGGCGCATTATGAAGCCTAAAATACCACAACGGAGACCCCCGGACTGTTGAACAACTTAAGCTGTACATCAATCAAGAATGGGAAAGAATTCCACCTGAGAAGCTTAAAAAATGTGTCTCCTCAGTTCCCAAACATTTACTGAGTGTTGTTAAAAGGAAAGGCCATGTAACACAGTGGTGAACATGCCCTTTCCCAACTACTTTGGCATGTGTTGCAGCCATGAATTTCTAAGTTAATTATTATTTGCAAAAAAAATTTATGAGTTTTAACATCAAATATCTTGTCTTTGTAGTGCATTCAATTGAATATGGGTTGAAAAGGATTTGCAAATCATTGTATTCCATTTATATTTACATCCAACACAATTTCCCAACTCATATGGAAACGGGGTTTGTACTACTGGAATTGAATCTGACAGTCATGTCCCATAATATCAATTCGTTTTTAAATACTGGGTAGACAAAAACTGTTCTTGGAACACCCACTTTCCATCACCAGACTTGATGTGTAGCCCCCCTCTAAACATAATCTCCAGACTTCCCTGCTCTTCCATCTACACCTGAGCCTGTGCTTCCTCAAGCATCTTCAGGAAAACATCAATAGAAGAGGACACACAATGGAGTATTAGCAGCTTACCTATTATCTCTCTCGTTCTTGAGCACCTGATATGCTCTTTTTTCCCTCATTTTTTCTGCACATTCTGACTCAGTCTTTCTCTCCTCGAGTATGCTCCTGATTTTCTGGATCACATTCGTATTGAGTCTTTAAATATTTTCCATCCACCTTCCGACCAAAAAAAACGTTCTTCTTCAAAGTCACAATCATCAAAATGATTGCTGCAAATTATACTCGTCTCGCTTGGTCCGTCCCATTTTTGTGTGAGTCATTTTGACTGGAGAGGTCCATACTTTCCACGTATGACCATCATTTGGAAATGTATGCAGGCTGACCACTTCTTTAGTTGGATTGCTACAACCTGCAACAATGCATCTGGCAGACATATTTGATCATTCCTTCCAATTCTGCGAGTGAACATCGTGATTGGGGATGAAGATGCTACCAAAACACATACTACACAATATGAAATTGCCTCCAGTCTTCTGTAGGTGACGTCCTCAGGCCCATGGGAGCTAAAAGTGGGTGTTCCAAAATGTGCTGAAACCTGTTAGAAAACAAGCCTAAAACCACCACTGTGTCTACTTTGGGGGACATTTTACTGGTAGACATCATTCTTAGGTCCAGAACTATGAAACATGTGTCACCGTTGTCAGCATTAGAGGGACCCTTTAAGGTCCAAAGATTACAACCTATTTCCTAGCAGGCACAAGACATTAAAACAACATTGAGAACTTGTTGTATTAAGTCCTGACGTTAAGCAACTCAAACATAACGTTGAAACAACATGCTTTTTGACAACGTTTAATCCATGTTGGGTTCTGATGTTGATTTGACCATTGAATTTTGGTCCTTTCCCGACCAATATTTTACAAAACCAGTGAAGTTGGCACGCTGTATAAATCGTAAATAAAAACAGAATATAATGATTTGCAAATCCTTTTCAACTTCTATTCAATTGAATAGACTGCAAAGACAGTTCCGGAGGACACGGCGTCCACAGTTTCCAAAAACAATTTGAAATGCGGACTCGTCAGACCACAGAATACGTTTACACTTTGCATCAGTCCATCTTCGATGAGCTCGGGCCCAGCGAAACTGGCGGCGTTTCTGGGTGTTGTTGATAAATGGCGTTCGCATTGCATAGTAGAGTTTTAACTTGCACTTACAGATGTAGCGACCAACTGTAGTTACTGACAGTGGTTTTCTGAAGTGTTCCTGAGTCCATGTGGTGATATCCTTTCAGTGACGTGCGGTGAGGTTGATTGCTGGTGAGGCACTGACTTCATCACAGTCAGATTTACAAACATATGAACCCTAAATAGTATCTTATTCACCATTTAAATGGCAGCAGTTAACGGGTTATGTTTAAAAGCTCATACCAGCATTCTTTCCTGCTTGGCACTCAGCATCAAGGGTTGGAATTGGGGGTTAAATCACCAAAAATTATTCCCTGGCGCGGCGCCGCTGCTCCCCTCACCTCCCAGGTGGTGAACAAGGGGATGGGTCAAATGCAGAGGACCAATTTCATTACACCTAGTGTGTGTGTGACAATCATTGGTACTTTAACTTAACTTTAACTTTACACATACAAACTGTAGCACACAAAAAAATACATTTAATAAAAAAAACGTTATTATGGTCTTACCTTTACTTATAAATGAAGTCCATGCGCCACTGTTGTGCTGGATTAATGCACCCCCTGACGGGAGTGTTATATCAACTAAAGCCCTCACTTAAACTTTCCACGTGCAAGATTGAATCTATTTAAAAAAGTGTAACCGAGGGTTTATAAATGTCGCCTATACTGTATGAAACTACAAAATAACAAACACGGAGGCTCCAGTTTACACGAGGACCACTTTATTTACCTTCTTTCAAAAACCTCCGCTCCACTCCAATGTGTCATCACTTCCGCTCTTAGCGCCTTCAAAATAAGAGCTCAAGGCATATACTGTATAACAGCGCATAACAGGAACTTAACATCACAAAGAGGAAAGCCCATAAAAATAGGTTTCAAAAGTTATTTAATAAGAAGCCAAAAAGTGCAAAAACAATAATGTTCGTGTTGGAGGAGTTGTGAATTAGGTACACCTGCCGTCTGCAGGTGTACCTAATGTTGTGGCCCTGCAGTCAGTCACAACTCCTCCAACACGAACATTATTGTTTTTGCACTTTTTGGCTTCTTATGAAATAACTTTTTTAAATACATTCAATCTTGCACGTGGAAAGATTAAGTGTGGGCTTTAGTTGATATAACACTCCCGTCAGGTGTTGCATTCTACGGCGGGGGTGCAGGAGGCGGGATTACTGCAAGCCTCAGCCAGTGCGTCTTTTGCAGCCGTTTTATGATCGCTCAGCACAAGAAATACGTTACACACATACAGTTGTTGACAAAATACACTGTACATTATATACCTCAGCTAACTAAACTATGGAAATGTATAATATAATTCATATAGCAATACAGTCTCACTGCACAGCAGGCCAGCAGTTAACCGAGTCATTGCGCAATCCATGTTGAGGCACAACTGAGTGACGTGCCTCAACTGGCTGCTGTTCACCGCACCGTCTCTTCTCAGTATTTGAACGGCAAATGTGAAAATTCAGCGATTTTAAATAAAAATAATCTAAAACTGGTGAAGTTAAATGGAAAATAACTTTATAGTATAATCACTGGATACATTTAACAATTTAATAGAAATTGTTTCTTTTTACATTTTTTTTCTTTCCATGATGGCAGGTGAGGCCCCGCCTCACCTGCCTCTAGTGACTGCACGTCACTGTATCCTTTACACACTGATGACGCTTTTTTATGCAGTACCGCCTGAGGGATCGAAGGTCCGTAATATCATCGCATAGGTGCAGTGATTTCTCCAGATTCTCTGAACCTTTTGATGATATTACGGACCGTAGATGGTGAACTCTCTAAGTTCCTTGCAATAGCTGGTTGAGAAATGTTGTTCTTAAAACAATTTGCTCACGCATTTGTTCACAAAGTGGTGACCCTCACCCCCTCCTTGTTTGTGAATGACTGAGCATTTCATTGAAGCTGCTTTTATACCCAATCATGGCACCCACCTGTTCCCAACTCGCCGGTTCACCTGTGCGATGTGCCAAATAAGTGTTTGATGAGCATTCCTCAAGATTCTCAGTCTTTTTTGACACTTGTGCCAGCTTTTTTGAAACATGTTGCAGGCATCAAATTCCAAATGAGCTAATATTTGCAAAAAATAACAAAGTTTTGCAGTTCGGATGTTAAGTATCTTGTCTTTGCAGTCTATTCAATTGAATATAAGTTGAAAAGGATTTGCAAATCATTGTATTCTGTTTTTATTTACAATTTACAAAGTGTGACAACTTCACTGGTTTTGGGGTTTGTACAACACACATACTATTGGACGACGTTCATTCAATTTCAGGTTGTGATGTTGATTTGACCATTGAAATTTGGTCATTTTCCCAACCAACAACGTGGATCCAACGTTAGACATCAACGTTGTCTCAATTTACAAATACAACGAATTTGCGACGTTGTTTCAAAGTCAGTTTTAAAGGACATGTATGTGCAATCAACGTTGTATCCATGTCTTGTGCCTGCTGGGTTTGCGTTGTTGTCAATCAATGTGCGAGCAACATGGTGCAGTCCATCAATCATTCGATGCTTCCTTGTAACTCATGCACTATAACCTGCTTCCCAACCAGCAAGCTGTGATCCCGTGACATTGATTTCCACGCAGCACCGCCCCAGCATGCAGCCAATATCAGATGGACAGCACTGGAAATCAATTGTCTCCCTGAAATGGGATGAATCCACAGGCGCTCCCAGGAGCAGTCGGTGTGTCGAGGAGGTGAGTGGATGCATAAAAACATTGATGGCGAACAGTCAAAGGGATAAGTGATTTGGACTAAACAATGAAAGAAACACCATCCCTCTGGCTGCTCGGCATTAACCTGGTCTAATTAGCACACGGTGCTTTGATGGAGGAGCTGGAGAACCAAAAAGCTTCAGGCGCTCCAGATGAACTCTTCGCACATCACAAGTGGCTTTTGGGAAAACTCAATATTTGGGTCAAATATACCTACTTTTCTTCAAATGCTGACATTAACAGAATGCATGCTTTTTATGAACTTTCAACTAATTAAAAATCCCTCAATTCCCCCCAAAAAACGGATTAACTCTCTGGAATCTAAAGGCAATATAACATACATCCATAAACGTAGATGCATATGCAAAAGTGCAATATATTTATCTGGACAGTAATCTATTTATTTATATGTGCACCTTATTGCTCTTTTATCCTGCACTACAACCAGCTAATGCAACTAAACTCCATCCTTATCTCTACTGTTAAGTTCAAATTTGAATGACAGTAAAAGGAAGTCTAAGTCCGACCCTAATTTTCTATTTTACATTGTAGATTGTCACTGAAGGCATCACAACTATGAATGAACACATGTGGAGTTATGTACTTAACAGAAAAATGTGAAATAACTGATAACACGTTTTATATTCTAGTTTCTTCAAAATAGCCACCCTTTGCTCTGATTACTGCTTTGCACACTCTTGGCATTCTCTCCATGAGCTTCAAGCACACCTGTGAAGTGAAAACCATTTCAGGTGACTACCTCTTGAAGCTTAGTTTATTTATATAGCCCTTAATCACAAATGCCTCAAAGGGCTGTGATACCTGTTACTGCCCTCTGCAGCCCACATCGGGTAATTGCAGTTCACTGCACAATGTTACCATCGTTATGGTATATTCTTTTCTAACTTGTTCTGATTGATATTCTGCAATTACAGAATGTTTTACAGGCTAAATATTACATTTTATTAATAAAAGGTAGATAGGGTTAAATATTGTCATGCAGAGGTATGAATGCCATTAACTTGTACAATATGTAAAGTACAGAATATCAGAAACATTCATTCAGATAGACAAAATATCACTTAACATCTCTGACAATCTCTGTTATTAATGTGTGCAACTGGTATCTAAACATGGAAGTGTAGCTCCATCCATCCATCCATTTTCTACTGCTTGTCCCTTTTGGGGTCGCGGGGGTCGCTGGAGCTCCTCTCCTCTAAATACATGTGCTCCTAAAGCAGGAATACAAATGATGTATTCCTGAAAAGTACAAACTCAGGTAAGGCACCAACGATCTGCAGGTATTATTATTTTTAAATTCTCTTTAAAAGCGTGTTTATAGTAGGTCTTTTTTTTGAACAGCTCAACACAAAAAGGATAATGTTTAATAAAAACATTTACCGGTAATTAAAACAAATTAATTGTCATGCAGAGGTATGAATGCCATTAACTTGTGCAATATGTAAAGTACAGAATATCAGAAACATTTATTCAGATAGACAATTATCACCTAACTTCTCTGACAATCTCTGTTATTAATGTGTGGAACTGGTATCTAAATATGGAAGTGTAGCTCCTCTCTTCTAAATGCATGTGCTCCTAAAGCAGGAATACTAATGATGTATTCCTAAAAAATACAAACTCTGGTAAGGCACCAACACTCTGCAGGTATTATTCTTTTTTTAATTCTCTTTAAAAGCGTGTTTATAGTAGGTCTTTTTTGGAACAGCTCAACACAAAAAGGATAATGTTTAATAAAAACATTTAATTAAAGCAAATGAATTGTCATGCAGAGGTATGAATGCCATTAACTTGTGCAATATGTAAAGTACATAATATCAGATACATTTATTCAGATAGACAAAATATCACCTAACTTCTCTGACAATCTCTGTTATTAATGTGTAAAACTGGTATCTAAATATGGAAGTGTAGCTCCTCTCCTCTAAATGCACATGCTCCTAAAGCAAGCATACAAATGACGTATTCCTAAAAAATACAAACTCTGGTAAGGCACCAACGCTGTGCAGGTATTATTCTTTTTTTAATTCTCTTTAAAAGCGTATTTGTAGTAGGTGTTTTTTGGAACAGCTCAACGCAAAAAGGATAATGTTTAATACAAATGTTTTATTAAAGCAAATTAATTGTCCAGTAATGGTTTTAAAACATTAAAAATATCTATCTTGGGTACACCTATTAATGACAAAAAATTATATATTTCTGCGATATTGCGACTAATTTTGAGTTAACTATGAACAAAATGCGATTAATCGCAATTAAGTATTTAAATGGTTTGGCAGCCCTAGTTTTTTTCAAACAAAAAAAAAATCTACATCAATAACTCAAAGAATCAAACTGATGATGAGGATTGTGTCGTTTTGTACAAATCGAAAATAATTTGAGGGTTTTATGGAAAGCAAAAAAGCAGATTTTTTTTGTGTACATTTTTTGTCACAGAGCAGAACTCATCACCATCAAATCTCCTTGGCTTACTTCAGGAGATCCCTATTATTTGCGGGGGTTACGAGCCGAGACCACCTGTAAATAGCAAATAAAAGTGAGTAATTGCGACGCCCATAAAAAAAACCCTCAATTTATGGCAATCTGATGTTGTTAATTTTGGACATATCCAAGACTCAGGAAAAATATTAGAGGTATGTAATTTTATTTAATAACTGGTTTTGTGACCAGAGAGTAGTAAATTTGACACTAGGTTTACAAGATTGAGAAGCTAAAATGTATCTTTTGTGCTGATTAAATGGCGCGCTTGTTATTTTGCAGGAAGGTAAAAACAGACTTGTGGGGTGCATATCTTAATAATACGTCCCATCCATAATTACAAGTCCTCTAATGCCCGACTGCTGCTTAGCTTTATGTTTTAAGCATGAGCATGCATTTTACATGAGCTTTGAAGCTGAACAGGTTTGTTTTACATTGACAGCATTTGTAAACAGCGTCTTCAGAAGGGGGGCGGAACTATCCGGTCACGGGTGAATCTCTTCAGGGAAGCTGAATCTTATTTTCTTGGTCAAATTACAAACCCCGTTTCCATATGAGTTGGGAAATTGTGTTAGATGTAAATATAAACGGAATACAATGATTTGCAAATCCTTTTCAACCCATATTCAGTTGAATATGCTACAAAGACAACATATTTGATGTTCAAACTGATAAACTTTTTTTTTTTTTGCAAATAATCATTAACTTTAGAATTTGATGCCAGCAACACATGACAAAGAAGTTGGGAAAGGGCATGTTCACCACTGTGTTTCATGGCCTTTCCTTTTAACAACACTCAGTAAACTTTTGGGAACTGAGGAGACACATTTTTTAAGCTTCTCTGGTGGAATTACGTGCAGTGATTTCTCCAGATTCTCCGAACCCTTTGATGATATTACGGGCCGTAGATGGTGACATCCCTAAATTCCTTGCAATAGCTGCTTGAGAAAGGTTTTTCTTAAACTGTTCAACAAATTGCTCACGCATTTGTTGACAAAGTGGTGACCCTCGCCCCATCCTTGTTTGTGAATGACTGAGCATTTCATGGAATCTACTTTTATACCCAATCATGGCACCCACCTGTTCCCAATTTGCCTGTTCACCTGTGGGATGTTCCAAATAAGTGTTTGATGAGCATTCCTCAACTTTATCAGTATTTATTGTCACCTTTCCCAACTTCTTTGTCACGTGTTGCTGGCATCAAATTCTAAAGTTAATGATTATTTGCAAAAAAATAACGTTTATCAGTTTGAACATCAAATATGTTGTCTTTGTAGCATATTCAACTTAATATGGGTTGAAAATGATTTGCAAATCATTGTATTCCGTTTATATTTACAAACCTCGTTTCCATATGAGTTGGGAAATTGTGTTAGATGTAAATATAAACGGAATACAATGATTTGCAAATCATGTTCAACCCATATTCAGTTGAATATGCTACAAAGACAACATAATTGATGTTCAAACTGATAAAAAATTTTTTTTGCAAATAATCATTAACTTTAGAATTTGATGGCAGCAACACGTGACAAAGAAGTTGGTAAAGGTGGCAATAAATACTGATAAAGTTGAGGAATGCTCATCAAACACTTATTTGGAACATCCCACAGGTGAACAGGCAAATTGGGAACAGGTGGGTGCCATGATTGGGTATAAATGTAGATTCCATGAAATGCTCAGTCATTCACAAACAAGGATGGGGCGAGGGTCACCACTTTGTCAACAAATGCGTGAGCAAATTGTTGAACAGTTTAAGAAAAACCTTTCTCAACCAACTATTGCAAGGAATTTAGGGATTTCAACATCTACGGTCCGTAATATCATCAAAGGGTTCAGAGAATCTGGAGAAATCACTGCACGTAAGCAGCTAAGCCCGTGACCTTCGATCCCTCAGGCTGTACTGCATCAACAAGCGACATCAGTGTGTAAAGGATATCACCTCAGTTCCCAAACGTTTACTGAGTGTTGTTAAAAGGAAAGGCCATGTAACACAGTGGTGAACATGCCCTTTCCCAACTACTTTGGCACATGTTGCAGCCATGCAATTCTAAGTTCATTATTATTTGCAAAAAAAAAAAAAAAGTTTATGAGTTTGAACATCAAATATGTTGTCTTTGTAGTGCATTCAATTGAATATGGGTTGAAAAGGATTTGCAAATCATTGTATTCCGTTTATATTTACATGTAACACAATTTCCCAACTCATATGGAAACGGGGTTTGTAATTCAGCAAGAAGATCCATTATGGGGCGGCATAGCTCAGTTGGTAGAGTGGCCGTGCCAGCAACTTGAGGGTTGCAGGTTTGATTCCCGCTTCCGCCATCCTAGTCACTGCCGTGGTGTCCTTGGGCAAGACACTTTACCCACCTGCTCCCAGTGCCACCCACACTGGTTTAAATGTAACATAGATATTGGGTTTCACTATGTAAAGCGCTTTGAGTCACTAGAGAAAAGCGCTATATAAATGTAATACACTTCACTTCATTCGAAAAAAAAATGTCTAGTAATCTCATTTCACCTTTTTTCATATCCGGCAGGACCCCTTTTTTTTTTTTTTCTACTTCCATTTCAATGCTGTTAAATTATATACATGGTTGTGAACGCCTCCTCTCCATGTTATGTGAATATATGATCTTCCATATTGAGGCTGCAGTCAGCGTCAGATAAGGAGGCAACGCATGCCTCTCCGAGGAGGATGTGGGCCAATGCGGACGCACCGAGGCCTGGGTCAGGTGATTTAATCTGGCCGGCTCCTGCAGAGTGCCGATCAATAATTCTCCCATGTTAACGTCACAAGCAATGCACACAAGCAGATAAGAGTTGAGAAAAGAACAACAAAACCTGAAGAGAATTGGAAACGACTCCTTGCTCTCTCTCTCTGCAGGATGGATGCCCCCCGTGGAGCCTGCTTCCTGACAGCCCCCTGCTGCAAAAGGCCGAGGATGCAATGGGTGCTCACCATCGGCGCCAAAGCGTGAAGGTGAGTTGTCGCTCAATGTAAATTCTAACAGCAGCTTTGCAAAAGTGCTGATAATCCTGATGAATTGCTTCACCGGGGCATTATTTGGCAGAAGAATAGACTGTATGTGGTGGACCCCCCACAGAGAACCTTCAACCGTCCTTTTGCTCGCTTACATTAACATGGCGACAACAAGTTTGTTCATAATATCAAAGTTTTCCCCCATTGGAAGCAATGTAAAATGATATGTTCCTAGTAAAGAGATCCTATTATGCAAAAAAACACTCTTTTTACCTGATGGTACCTACTTATGTGTACAAAACACCAAAACCAGTGAAGTTGGCACGTTGTGTAAATGGTCAATAAAAACAGAATCCAATGATTTGCTAATCCTTTTCAACTTATATTCAATTGTGTAGACCGCAAAGACAAGATACTTAACGTTCGAACTGGAAAACTTTATCTTTTGCAAATATTAGCTCATTTGGAATTTGATGCCTGCAACATGTTTCAAAAAAGCTGGCAAAAGTGGCAAAAAAGACTGAGAAAGTTGAGAAATGCTCATCAAACACTTATTTGGAACATCCGCACGGTGAACAGGCTAATTGGGAACAGGTGGGTGCCATGATTGGGTATAAAAGCAAACAAGGATGGGGCGAGGGTCGCCACTTTGTGAATAAATGCGTGAGCAAATTGTCGAACAGTTTTGAGAACAACATTTCTCAACCAGCTATTGCAAAGAATTTAGGGATTTCACCATCTACGGTCCGTAATATCATCAAAAGGTTCAAAGAATCTAGAGAAATCACTGCATGTAAGCAGCTAAACCCGTGACCTTGGATCCCTCAGGCTGTACTGCATCAAGTGTGTAAAGGATATCACCACATGGGGTCAGGAACACTTCGGAAAACCACTGTCAGTAACTACAGTTGGTCGCTACATCTGTAAGTGCAAGTTACAGACATACATACATCCATAAATCTGCAATATATTTATCTGTACAGTAATCTATTTATTTATATCTGCACCTTATTGATTTTTTATCCTGCACTACCATGAGCTAATGCAACAAAATGTTGTTCTTATCTGTACTGTAAAGTTCAAATTTGAATGACAATAAAAAGGAAGTCTAAGTGCAAGTTAAAACTACTATGCTAAGCGAAAGCCATTTATCAACAACACCCAGAAACGCCACCGGCTTCGCTGGGCCTGAGCTCATCTAAGATGGACTGATGCAAAGTGGAAAAGTGTTCTGTGGTCTGACAAGTCCACATTTCAAATTGTTTTTGGAAAGTGTGGACGTCGTGTCCTCCGGACCAAAGAGGAAAGAACCATCCGGATTGTTATAGGCGCAAAGTTGAAAAGCCAGCATCTGTGATGGTATGGGGGTGTATTAGTGCCCGAGACATGGGTAACTTACACATCTGTGAAGGCGCCATTAATGCTGAAAGGTACATACAGGTTTTGGAGCAACATATGTTGCCATCCAAGCAACGTTACCATGGACGCCCCTGCTTATTTCAGCAAGACAATGCCAAGCCACGTGTTACATCAACGTGGCTTCATAGTAAAAGAGTGCGGGTACTAGACTGGCCTGCCTGTAGTCCAGACCTGTCTCCCATTGAAAATGTGTGGTGCATTATGAAGCCTAAAATACCACAACGGAGACCCCCGGACTGTTGAACAACTTAAGCTGTACATCAAGCAAGAATGGGAAAGAATTCCACCTGAGAAGCTTAAAAAATGTGTCTCCTCAGTTCCCAAACGTTTACTGAGTGTTGTTAAAAGGGAAGGCCATGTAACACAGTGGTGAACATGCCCCTGTGCCAACTTGTTGCTGCCATTAAATTCTAAGTTAATGATTATTTTCAAAAAAAAAATAGGTTTCTCGGTTTGAACATTAAATATCTTGTCTTTGCAGTATATTTAATTAAATATAAGTTGAAAATGATTTGCAAATCATTGTATTCTGTTTTTATTTACCATTTACACAAAGTGCCAACTTCACTGGTTTTGGGTTTTGCATGTTGACAGGAGTTTTCTGCTGTTTTTATAGCATAGCATATGAATAGCAAATATATAACAATTATTTTAAGCAAATGCCGGCACAACAATGTGTGTTCGATGTAGTCATTATAATAAAATATATTGTTAAATTAATACCTCTCAATTAAAACTGCATGACTATTGCTACAGTTATTGTATTTGAATATGAACAGGCGGTGCAATTGTTCCTAATATTGTGTCCTGTGGCGTTGATATGCTAATGATCATTTCATATCACGCTTTTCTTCACGCGCAGGATACTCACCAGTATGAGGATGTGTACCTGTCCTGACCACTACACGGACCTTTGGGGGAGGTAACAAACAGGTTTGTTTTTACACACACACACACACACACACACACACACACACACACACCGACAACATGCCACACAAGATGGGCGTGAAATAGTGCAGAAGTCCAGCTGCTGCCTGGTCCTAATGAATATTCATGAAGTGTGCTGTTGAAAAAAAGTGCCATCAATAATGTTAGCATCTGTCAAGGTGAAGGCTGCGTCCCTGCGCTGACCTTTCAACACACGTCCGTACATTATTATTGCTCATGGGTATGTCATGTTATTCTCTCATCCGCACCTGTCACCGTCCAAGTGTGATTTAGTCGCCCTCATCCTGCTCGTCATCACTGGCCATCTGTGCTCTGCTTTTGGACACGCACCAACACCATCATTCATACCCAGACCCACTTCACTTTCAGCCAAACTTTTTATCTGCATTTTTTTCCCCCCTTTCTCTTTTCATAAAGTTTTACATCCAAATCATTGCGGCGCAGAGAGGTGAACTAGCGAGCCCTAAAGAATAAGAACACCTTTTCTGTGAAATTATTGATCAAGAGCTCAAGCGTGACCTCGTTATTCCGAGGGAGAGAGATGGTGCGTTCAGGGTGTCCCGAATAGAACAGTCGACTTGCTTTGACTCGTGTTTCATAGAGGACCATTGCCTGCCATCTCTGCAGCACATTCCTAAAAACAGAAGAGTGCTTCTGTCACAAAATATCTGTGCCTAGTGGTTTCACAGTAGGTCTTCAAAAACAGCAAAACACCCCTGCCTAGGTCCCTTAAAGTAGCATAGTGCTGCTGTTGTATAGCGGATCTTTGAGTAGTGTTTTTGCAGTAGGTACTCAAAAACAGCAGAGCACACCTGTCGTATACAGAATATTTTACAAGTATTTTTGCAGCAAATTCTCAAAAACAGCACAGCTCTCCTGTCATGTAAGGGATCTTTGAGTAGTGTTTTGCAGTAAGTCTTCAAAAACAGCAGAACGCTCCTATCAAGCATGTCCTTTAAAGTAGCAAAGTGCTTCTGTCACATAGAAGACTAGTGTTTTTGTGGTATGTCCTCAAAAATAGCAGAACGCTTCTGTCACACAAATGGTCTTTGACCGGTATCTTTGCGGCAGATTCTTAAAAACAGCAGAAAAACCCCTGCCTTGGTATTGAAGTAGCATAGTGCTGCTGTTGAAATAGAGGATCTTTTAGTAGTGTTTTTGCAGTAGGTACTCAAAAACAGCAGAGCACTCCTGTCATATACAGAATATTTTACAAATATTTTTGCAGCAAATTCTCAAAAACAGCACAGCTCTCCTGTCCTGTAAGGGATCTTTGAGTAGTGTTTTACAGTAAGTCTTCAAAAACAGCAGAACACTCCTGTCAAGCATGTCCTTTAAAGTAGCAAAGTGCTCCTGTCACATAGAAGACTAGTGTTTTTGTGGTATGTCCTCAAAAATAGCAGAACACTTCTGTCACACCGGTATTTTTGCGGCAGATTCTTAAAAACAGCAGAACACCCCTGCCTAGGTCTTAAAGTAGCTTAGTGCTGCTGTTGTATAGAGGATCTTTGAGTAGTGTTTTTGCAGTAAGTACTCAAAAACAGCAGAGCGCTCCTGTCATATACAGACTATTTTACAAGTATTTTTGCAGCAAATTCTCAAAAACAGCAGAGCTCTTCTGTCATGTAAGGGATCTTTGAGTAGTGTTTTTGCAGTAGGTACTCAAAAACGGCAAAACACTCCTATCAAGCATGTCCTTTAAAGTAGCAAAGTGCTCCTGTCACATAGAAGACTGGTGTTTTTGTGGTATGTCCTCAAAAATAGCAGAACGCTTCTGTCACACCGGTATTTTTGCGGCAGATTCTTAAAAACAGCAGAGGACCCCTGCCTCGGTCTTGAAGTAGCATAGTGCTGCTGTTGTATAGAGGATCTTTGAGTAGTGTTTTTGCAGTAGGTACTCAGAAACAGCAGAGCGTTCCTGTCATATACAGCCTATTTTACAAGTATTTTTGCAGCAAATTTTTAAAAACAGCAGAGCTCTCCTGTCATGTAAGGGATCTTTGAGTAGTGTTTTTGCAGTAGGTACTCAAAAACGGCAGAGCGCTCCTGTCATACACATAATGTTTTACAAGTATTTTTGCAGCAAATTCTCAAAAACAGCATAGCTCTCCTGTCATGTAAGGGATCTTTGAGTAGTGTTTTGCAGTAAGTCTTCAAAAACAGCAGAACGCTCCTATCAAGCATGTCCTTTAAAGTAGCAAAGTGCTCCTGTCACATAGAAGACTAGTGTTTGTGTGGTATGTCCTCAAAAATAGCAGAACACTTTTGTCACACAAAGGGGCTTTGACGGGTATTTTTGCCGCCGATTCTTAAAAACAGCAGAACACCCCTGCCTCTGTGTTGAAGTAGCATAGTGCTGCTGTTGTATAGAGGATCTTTGAGTAGTGTTTTTGCAGTAGGTACTCAAAAACAGCAGAGCGCTCCTGTCATATACAGCTTATTTTACAAGTATTTTTGCAGCAAATTTTTAAAAACAGCAGAGCTCTCCTGTCATGTAAGGGATCTTTGAGTAGTGTTTTTGCAGTAGGTCCTCAAAAACGGCAGAGCGCTCCTGTCATACACAGAATATTTTACAAGTATTTTTGCAGCAAATTCTCAAAAACAGCAGAGCTCTCCTGTCATGAAAGAGATCTTTGAGTAGTGTTTTGCAGTAAGTCTTCAAAAACAGCAGAACGCTCCTATCAAGCATGTCCTTTAAAGTAGCAAAGTGCTCCTGTCACATAGAAGACTAGTGTTTGTGTGGTATTTCCTCAAAAATAGCAGAACGCTTTTGTCACACAAAGGGTCTTTGACGGGTATTTTTGCCGCCGATTCTTAAAAACAGCAGAACACCCCTGCCTCGGTCTTGAAGTAGCATAGTGCTGCTGTTGTATAGAGGATCTTTGAGTAGCGTTTTTGCAGTAGGTACTCAAAAACGGCAGAGCGCTCCTGTCATATACATAATATTTTAAAGTATTTTTGCAGCAAATTCTCAAAAACAGCAGTGCTCTCCTGTCATGTAAGGGATCTTTGAGTAGGGTTTTTTCAGTAGGTACTCAAAAACGGCAGAGCGCTCCTGTCATACACAGAATATTTTACAAGTATTTTTGCAGCAAATTCTCAAAAACAGCAGAGCTCTCCTGTCATGTAAGGGATGTTTGAGTAGTGTTTTGCAGTAAGTCTTCTAAAACGGCAGAAAGCTCCTAGCAAGTATGTCCTTTAAAGTAGCAAAGTGCTCCTGTCACATAGAACATCTTTGACTTATATTTTTGCAGTAGGTCCTCAAAAATAGCTGAACGCTCTTATCATACAGAGGATCTTTGACAAGCATTTTTGCAGTAAATTACTAAAAACAACAGAGCGCTCCTGTCGTATAGAGGATCTTTGAGCAGTGTACTGTATTTGCAATTTGCCTCAGAAAAGAAGTACAGAGCTCCTGTCATAAAAATGATCTTTTACTTGTATTTTTTCAGCAGATTGTTAAAAACAGCATAGCTCTTCTACCGTTTAAAGATCCCCTGTCATGCAGGGGATCTTTGAGGAGACTTTTCTGCCGCAGAATTAGCAGTGTTCCTTTCAAATAAAAAAATATTTGACTTTAGTTTTTGAAGCAGATCCCTTAAAACAGCAAAGCACCTCTGTCGTATAAAGCAGTGGTCCCCAACCACCAATCGGTCCGCGGCCCGCACAAGAAATTAAAAAATATAAATATGTTTTTAAATGTATTTTTTGTTTTTTATTAAATCAACATAAAAAACATAATATATTCATTTTACATCAATATAGATCAATACAGTCTGCAGGGATACAGTCCGTAAGCACACATGATTGTATTTCCTAATGAAAAAAAAAAAACCTCTTTCATATAATCTTTGAGTAGCATTTTTGTAGTAGGTCCTCAAAAACAGCAGCTTGCTCCTGCTAAATAAGTCCCTGAAAAAAGAAGTGTTCCTGTCACATAAATTATCTTTGACTATCATTTTTGCAGTAGGCCCTCAAAAAAACCAGAGTGCTCCTTTCATATAAAGAATCTTTGACTTGCATTTTTGCAGTTGGTCCTCAAAAACAGCAGCTTGCTCCTGCTAAATAGGTCGCTGAAAACAGAAGTGTTCCTGCCACATAAATGATCTTTGACTTGCATTTTTGCAGTAGGCCCTCAAAAAAAGCAGAGGGCTCCTATCATATAATCTTTGACTAGCATTTTTGTAGTAGGTCCTCAAAAACAGCAGCTCGCTCCTGCTAAATAAGTCCCTGAAAAAAGAAGTGTTCCTGTCACATAAATTATCGTGGACTAGCATTTTTGCAGTATGCCCTCAAAAAAAGCAGAGTGCTCTGTTCATATAAAGAATCGTTGACTTGCATTTTTGCAGTTGGTCCTCAAAAACAGCAGCTTGCTCCTGCTAAATAAGTCCCTGAAAACAGAAGTGTTCCTATCACATAAATTATCTTTGACTTGCATTTTTTCAGTAGGCCCTCAAAAAAAAACAGAGCACTTCTTTCATATTAAGAATCTTTGATTTGTATTTTTGCAGTTGGTCCTTAAAAACAGCAGCTCGCTCCTGTTAAATAGTTCTCTGAAAACAGAAGTGTTCCTATCACATAAATTATCTTTGACTAGCATTTTTGCAGTATGCCCTCAAAAAAAGGCAGAGTGCTTTTCATATAAAGTATCTTTGACTAGCATGTTTGCAGTTGGTCCTCAAAAACAGCAGCCCGCTCCTGCTAAATAGGTCCCTGAAAACAGAAGTGTTCCTGTCACATAAATGATCTTTGACTTGCATTTTTGCAGTAGGCCCTCAAAAATAGCAGAGTGCTCCTTTCATATAAATAATCTTTGACTTGCATTTTTGCAGTTGATCCTCAAAAACAGCAGCTCACTCGTGTTAAATAGGTCCCTGAAAACAAGTGTTCCTGTGACATAAATTATCTTTGACTAGCATTTTTGCAATAGGCCCTCAAAAATAGCAGTGTGCTCCTTTCATATAAAGAATCTTTGACTTGCATTTTTGCAGTTGGTCCTCAAAAACAGCAGCTCGCTCCTGCTAAATAAGTCCCTGAAAACAGAAGTGTTCCTCTCACATAAATGATCTTTGACTAGCATTTTTGCAATAGGCCCTCAAAAAAAGCAGAGCACTTCTTTCGTATTAAGAATCTTTGACTTGTATTTTTGCAGTTGGTCCTCAAAAACAGCAGCTTGCTTTTGCTAAATAGGTCCCTGACAACAGAAGTGTTCCTGTCACGTAAATGATCTTTGACTTGCATTTTTGCAGTAGGCCCTCAAAAAAAGTAGAGTGCTCCTTTCATATAATCTTTGACTAGCATTTTTGTAGTAGGTCCTCAATAACAGCAGCTCGCTCCTGCTAAATAGGTCCCTGAAAACAGAAGTGTTCCTGTCACATAAATGATCTTTGACTTGCATTTTTGCAGAATGCTGTCAAAACCAGCAGACTGCTCTTGGCACATGGACAATCTTTTGACAATAATTATGCAGTCGGTCCTCAAAAACAGCACAACCCTCCTGAGATATAAGGGATCTTTGAGCATTGTTGCATGATTGCAGTGCAGAGCCTATAGAATAAAAGACCATCCTTCCTGTGAAATGATTGAGCAGGAGCTCAGCCATGACCCTGTTATTCATAGAGAGCCATGGTGCGTTCAGGGTCTCCCCCCTGCTTAGGGACAGGGTAACGAGAGAGCACATTTACTTGTGATCTTTCTTCCCTGTGAAGTAAAAAAAAGCAAGAAAGGCGAGTGATGTAATTTGCCAAAAAGCCTGTCGATACATAAGTTCCTACTTGGAATGCAAATGAGGGCGAATGACTGACATGCCCTCGTTTGATTCGTCAGTGATTTTTTTTTTTGCGATTCCCACTCAGTGCACATTTCCAGCTCCTGTCAATCAATACGGGGAGAAGGGCACACCCGCCCCGCCACAAAATGTCAGCCATTGCCAGCTCCACAATGCAGTTGTTCTCACAGAGATTCGAACACGGACGACTGTGAGGCAGATGTGGACGTTTTCGTGGGGCTCACAGTCCCACTGCACCACCGTGTTGATGGCCCTCAGCATGGGGGTCAAATGGTATGATTTGTGTGGCCACGTCACATATGTGCACCTTAAATTGTAACATTAGGGTATGTCTTAGCTATGAGAACCTAAAGTAGTAGTAGGTGCAGATTTATTTCCACCACTTGGGGGCAGTAGACCACACATGAACGATGGCACTGGCAACTGGTTGGCAAACTGTTGCTGTTTTTTTTTTTTTTTTTTTTTTTTTTTTTTTTAATGTGTTAGTTTTTATAGAAAGCAATAGTCTGTAAAGTTTTACAGAATAAAAAATGGAATACAGCAGAGCGCTTCTCTTAAATAACTTTTTATTTTTTTTTACACCAGTAATAGTTCATAAATGATCTACACACCGGTATAGACTCGAGAGCGATGTTGTGTTCAAGGCCGGTAAAAAAAAAGCACAATAGATTTCAAACATTTTGGTGCAGATCTGAATAAAATGGACTGCAAATTCTGCCCGGCAACCAATTGTGACTTGAAAGATCTAAACCTGGGGTGTCAAACTCATTTTAGATCGGGGGCCATATGGTGAAAAATCTACTCCCAAGTGGGCCGGACTGGTAAAATCACGGCAAGATAACTTAACAATAAAGACAACTTCAGATTGTTTTATTTGTTTAAAAATAGAACAAGCACATTCTGAAATTGTACAAATCATAATGTTTTTTTGTTTTTTTTACACTTACATGTTGGGGTTAATATTCTATCTTTATTTGTTGTTATTTATATTTTATGAATAAATGATGTGATAATGTTCATCGGTCAACTCATTGGTGTTCATTTTCAATCTACCAAGATAAAAAAATAATATCAAAATCAAATTACATTTTTGTTTTTTATAAATGTCTGTAATGATAATGTCAATGACGGATTTTTAATCACTGCTTTGTTGAAATTGTTACTAATAGGGATGTCCGATAATGGCTTTTTGACGATATCCGATATTCCGATATTGTCCAACTCTTAATTACCGATACCGATATCAACCGATACCGATACAAACAGTCGTGGAATTACCGCATTATTATGCCTAATTTGGACAGCCAGGTATGGTGAAGATAAGGTCCTTTTAAAAAAATAAAAATAATAAAATAAGATAAATAAATTAAAAACATTTTCTTGAATAAAAAAGAAAGTAAAACAATATAAAAACAGTTACATAGAAACTAGTAATTAATGAAAATGAGACAAATTAACTGTTAAAGGTTAGTACTATTAGTGGACCAGCAGCACGCACAATCATGTGTGCTTACGGACTGTATCCCTTGCAGACTGTATTGATATATATTGATATATAATGTAGGAACCAGAATATTAATAACAGAAAGAAACAACCCTTTTGTGTGAGTGAGTGTAAATGGGGGAGGGAGGTTTTTTGGGTTGATGCACTAATTGTAAGTGTATCTTGTGTTTTTTATGTTGATTTAATTAAAACAAAAAAACAAAAACAAAATTGAAATTAAAAAACGATACAGATAATAAAAAAAACGATACCGATAATTTCCGATATTACATTTTTTAAAGCATTTACCGGCCGATATTATCGGACATCTCTAGTTACTAATATTGATACTGTTATTGATAATATTCATTTTTGTTTCACTACTTTTAGATTGTTCTGTGTCATGTTTGTGTCTCCTCTCAATTGCTCGGTTTATTGCTATTCTGAATGTTGCTGGGTCGGGTTTGGTTTTCAGAATTGGATTGCATTGTTATGGTATTGTTGTGAATTGTTTTGTTGGATTGATTAATAATTAAATTTGAAAAAATACATAAAAAGTAGCAGTTTCTTTCATTCAAATATTTTAGGTACATTTTTATACTTAGCAAACTCAACCCGCGGGCCGGATAAAACCTGTTCGCTGGTCTGATCCGGCCCTCGGGTTGTACGTTTGACACCCCTGATCCAAACACTAATGTCTTGTATTGTGCCTGCTAGCTCGGTGGCTAAATGTAAATCATAAACCCTGCAGACTGGGGAAAACATTGGAAATGTCAACACGACTTACCTGAGCTTGTGATTAAACGTGTTTTCTTCATCCTCACTGTTGATCTAATACAGTGGTTCTCAAAGTACCGCCTCAGAAAAAAAAACGTGGCAATCCAAATACCAGCAGAATGACCGACTTGAAAATACAGTAGTGTATTAGGCCTAAGTATTTATTAAAAACAAGTCAGAGGTTGTATTTTACAATTATATTTAGTATTTTTGGCCACACAGTTCGAACAGTAAGACGCTGTACCTTAATCGAGTGATCCCCTGCCGTACCACAGTTTGAGATCCGATAAAGACAAACACGTGTGTCTGTTTTTTTTTGTTTTTTTCCCAGCTCAGATATGTCAGGAGTCAAAGGTGGCAACAGCAGCGGTGTGTGACCTGAATGACCCGCCGTCCACGGCCGGGTGTGCGACGACAAAAGGTCAAAGTGCAAGGCCAGGCTGGTGCTGATTGAAGTTTATCATCAGCATCTCCCCTCTGGGGGGGTTACTCACCTAAACACCTCTGAATGAAGAGCACACCTCTCTCGGACACGTACTTCAACAAGAATCGTGAGGTGAGTCATCCTGCGCATGTTCAACATAGATATGAACGGCCTTTACAAGGACATTTTTACGAGAATGCATTGATTTCCTATAGAGTAGATTCTCGCTATTTAGACCTCCCATGGCATAGAAACACTATTAATGAATGCACCTACAGTACAATCCAAAGGTTTGGACACACCTTCTCCTCATTCAATGTCTTTATTTTCATGACTATTTACATTGTAGATTGTCACTGAAGGCATCAAAACCATCTGTCACTTCAGAAATGAAGTGACAGATGGACAGAAGTGTTTTTTTGGTTGTTTTTTTTTGTCATAAAAAAATACAATCATATGTGCTTACGGACTGTATCCCTTGCAGACTGTATTGATATATATTGATATATAATGTAGGAACTAGAAAATTAATAACAGAAAGAAACAACCCTTTTGTGTGAATGAGTGTGAATGGGGGAGGGAGGTTTCTTGGGTTGGTGCACTAATTGTAAGTGTATCTTGTGTTTTTTATGTTGATTTAATTAAAAAAAAAAAATATATATATATTTATTTTTTTTAATTCTTGTGCGGCCCGGTACCAATCGATCCACGGACCGGTACCGGGCCGCGGCCCGGTGGTTGGGGACCACTGCTGTACTGTACTTAACAAGTGCGCCTGTGAAGTGAAAACCACTTCAGGTGACTATCTCTTGAAGCTCATGGAGAGAATGCCAAGAGTGTGCAAAGCAGTAATCAGAGCAAATGGTGGCTATTTTGAAGAAACTAGAATATAAAACATGTTTTCAGTTCTTTCACCTTTTTTTGTTAAGTACATAACTCCACATGTGTTCATTCATAGTTTTGATGCCTTCAGTGACAATCTACAATGTAAATAGTCATGAAAATAAAGAAAACACATAGAATGAGAAGGTGTGTCCAAACTTTTGGCTTGCACTGTATATAGCAGTGCACCCTCATCGGTAGATACTACACACACATGTCAATAATGTATTTTTTAATAAAATGCTTAACTAATTAAAACTACAAAGAAAAAGTATAAACAAATATATGTTGCAAACTACTGGTTCACTCGCTAAAAATAACTGAGGAGTGAGGACATTTCCAGAGCCTTTGTTGTACAAACCCTGTTTTCATATGAGTTTAGGAAATTGTGTTAGGTGTAAATATAAACAGAATACAATGATTTGCAAATCATTTTCAACCCATATTCAGTTGAATATGCTACAAAGACAACATATTTGATGTTCAAACTGATAAACATTTTTTTTGTGCAAATAATCATTAACTTTAGAATTTGATGCCAGCAACACGTGCCAAAGAAGTTGGGAAAGGTGGCAATAAATACTGATAAAGTTGAGGAATGCTCATCAAACACTTATTTGGAACATCCCACACGTGAACAGGCAAATTGGGAACAGGTGGGTGCCATGATTGGGTATAAAAGTAGAGTCCATGAAATGCTCAGTCATTCACAAACAAGGATGGGGCGAGGGTCACCACTTTGTCAACAAATGCGTGAGCAAATTGTTGAACAGTGTAAGAAAAACCTTTCTCAACCAGCTATTGCAAGGAATTTAGGGATTTCACCATCTACGGTCCGTAATATCATCAAAGGGTTCAAAGAATCTGGAGAAATCACTGCATGCACGTAAGCAGCTCAGCCCGTGACCTTCGATCCTTCAGGCTGTACTGCATCAACAAGCGACATCATTGTGTAAAGGATATCACCAGATGGGCTCAGAAACACTTCAGAAACCCACTGTCAGTATCTACAGTTGGTCGCTACATCTGTAAGTGCAAGTTAAAACTCTCCTATGCAAGGCGAAAACCGTTTATCAACAACACCCAGAAACGCCGTCGGCTTCGCTGGGCCTGAGCTCATCTAAGATGGACTGATACAAAGTGGAAAAGTGTTCTGTGGTCTGACGAGTCCACATTTCAAATTGTTTTTGGAAACTGTGGACGTCGTGTTCTCCGGACCAAAGAGGAAAGAACCATCCGGATTGTTATAGGCGCAAAGTTGAAAAGCCAGCATCTGTAATGGTATGGGGGTGTATTAGTGCCCAAGACATGGGTAACTTACACATCTGTGAAGGCACCATTAATGCTGTAAGGTACATACAGGTTTTGGAGCAACATATGTTGCCATCCAAGCAACGTTACCATGGACGCCCCTGCTTATTTCAGCAAGACAATGCCAAGCCACGTGTTACATCAACGTGGCTTCATAGTAAAAGAGTGTCTTTGCTTTTAAGCTCAATTAAGTCTTTTTGTGCGCCCTAAAAAGTGTTTATACTGTGAGTATTGTACTTATTACACACCAGCTGTTTAATTGTAACATGCACTGTAGTTGTAGTATTCATTGCCAAATTTGGAGGTGTTAAAATCGTCATCTAAAATCGCTAATGCTAATCAGTAGAATGTCTATGGCAAAGCCAATTAGCATTTTCAAAAGTCCAGCCTTACTGTACGCTCGAGTGTTTTCTATCAGGCATACTTTCTTTGTTGGCATGGAACATTACCTAGAAGTAAGTCCTCCTTGAGTGCGCTTAAATGCTTGTTTACCTGTCAAGTAATAAGCGGTAGAAAATGGATGGATGGATGGATGGATGTATGAGCCTGTGCGGAATCTGCAACCGGACGTGAGGTCACGAGCACAAAGGTATCCAAATATGGCACCGTTTGATTTGACCTGAATCGATACTCAGTATTACCGACTTAATCCTACTACTGGTCCTTTCACAGGCGAAAACGAGCAACAACACAACAAGCAAGGAACTTCACCATCGACGGTCCGTAATATCATCAAAAGGTCCAGAGAATCCGGACAAATCACTGCACGTAAGCGGCTAAGCCCATGACCTTGGATCCCTCAGGCGGTACTGCATCAAAAACAGACATCAATGTGTAAAGGATATCACCACATGGACTCAGGAACGCTTCAGAAAACCACTGTCAGTAACTACAGTTCATCGCTACATCTGTAAGTGCAAGTTAAAACTCTCCTATGCAAAGCCAAAGTCATGGATGGATGGATATATATATATATATGGATATATACCCAGAAATGCCGCCGGCTTCGCTGGGCCCGAGTTCATGTAAGATGGACTGATGCAAAGTGGAAAAGTGTTCTGTGGTCTAACGAGTCCACATTTCAAATTGTTTTTGGGAACTGTGGACATAGTGTCCTCCGGACCAAAGAGGAAAAGAACCCCCCGGACGGTTCTAGGTACAAAGTTGAAAAGCCAGCATCTGTGATGGTATGGGGGTGTATTAGTGCCCAAGACATGGGTAACTTACACATCTGTGAAGGCACCATTAATGCTGAAAGGTACATACAGGTTTTGGAGCAATATATGTTGCCATCCAAGCAACGTTATCATGGACGCCCCTGCTTATTTCAGCAAGACAATGCTAAGCCACGTGTTACAACAGCGTGGCATCGTAGTAAAAGAGTGCGGGTACTAGACTGGCCTGCTGTAGTCCAGACCTGTCTAAAAAATTGTGACTGTTATTGAGTAAAATTCCCACTTTTATCATAATATTACACACATGTTCAGTTTTTCTTGTAACATTTTGACTCGCAAGCTTGTTTATATTTACATAGTTTGTATATATTATTAATGTTGTTGAATACAAATATTTAATGTATCTAGAAAGGGTGGTCCTGAAGAGGTAGGCATTTCTCGGAGGTCTCAAGAACACTGTAAAAAAAATTCTGTAAAAAAACGGTCATCTACTGGCAGCTACGGCTGCCAAACGAAAACCATAAAATTAAAGTAAAACATTGTAAACCAAATAATGATCAAAAACATTATATTTACAGAAAGTTTCATGAAACAATTTGAGGAAAAATATCGTAATTTTACAGATTTTTACTTAATTATTAAGATCAACCACTTTTAATAAAGTGACGATGCAAACAGTTCTGCAGAAAAATACCTTAATTCTACAGAGTTTTTCCAAATTATTACACACCCCGTTTCCATATGAGTTGGGAAGTTCCACATCCCACAGGTGTGCAGGCTAATTGGGAACAGGTGGGTGCCATGATTGGGTATAAAAGTAGATTCCATGAAATGCTCAGTCATTCACAAACAAGGATGGGGCGAGGGTCACCACTTTGTCAACAAATGCGTGAGCAAATGGTTGAACAGTTTAAGAAAAACTTTTCTCAACCAGCTATTGCAAGGAATTTAGGGATTTCACCATCTACGGTCCGTAATATCATCAAAAGTTCAGAGAATCTGGAGAAATCACTGCACGTAAGCAGCTAAGCCCGTGACCTTCGATCCCTCAGGCTGTACTGCATCAACAAGCGACATCAGTGTGTAAAGGATATCACCACATGGGCTCAGGAACACTTCAGAAACCCACTGTCAGTAACTACAGTTGGTCACTACATCTATAAGTGCAAGTTAAAACTCTCCTATGCAAGGCGAAAACCGTTTATCAACAACACCCAGAAACGCCGTCAGCTTCGCTGGGCCTGAGCTCATCTAAGATGGACTGATACAAAGTGGAAAAGTGTTCTGTGGTCTGACGAGTCCACATTTCAAATTGTTTTTGGAAACTGTGGACGTCGTGTCCTCCGGACCAAAGAGGAAAAGAACCATCCGGATTGTTATAGGCGCAAAGTTGAAAAGCCAGCATCTGTGATGGTATGGGGGTGTATTAGTGCCCAAGACATGAGTAACTTACACATCGGTGAAGGCGCCATTAATGCTGAAAGGTACATACAGGTTTTGGAGCAACATATGTTGCCATCCAAGCAACGTTACCATGGACGCCCCTGCTTATTTCAGCAAGACAATGCCAAGCCACGTGTTACAACAGTGTGGCTTCATAGTAAAAGAGTGCGGGTACTAGACTGGCCTGCCTGTAGTCCAGACCTGTCTCCCATTGAAAATGTGTGGCGCATTATGAAGCCTAAAATACCACAACAGAGACCCCCGGACTGTTGAACAACTTAAGCTGTACATCAAGCAAGAATGGGAAATAATTCCACCTGAGAAGCTTAAAAAATGTGTCTCCTCAGTTCCCAAACGTTTATTGAGTGTTGTGAAAAGGAAAGGCCATGTAACACAGTGGTGAACATGCCCTTTCCCAACTACTTTGGCACGTGTTGCAGCCATTAAATTTTAAGTTAATTATTATTTGCAAAAAAAAAATAAAGTTTATGAGTTTGAATATCAAATATCTTGTCTTTGTAGTGCATTCAATTGAATATGGGTTGAAAAGGATTTGCAAATCATTGTATTCCGTTTATATTTACATCTAACACAATTTCCCAACTCATACGGAAACGGGGTTTGTACGATCAAACACCTTTAATGAAGTGACAATGCTGGCAGTTCCACAGAAAAAGACCATTATTTTACAGATTTTTTTCCTGAATTGTTAAAATCAACCACCTTTAATAAAGTGACGATGCAAACAGTTCTGCAGAAAAATACCTTTATTCAGATTGTTAGTATGGACATAGACTTGTATATAACAAGCTACATATTTAATGAAAGATAATCACTGTAACTTTACATGCATTTGAAAGTGCTATGTATAATTAATTTGGTATTTTTCTGTAAAAAAAAAATAGAAATATACATAGTTTGTCATTACTGGCATATTACTTAAAATAACAGGCGGATTGTTTATTTACAGATTTTGTCTTCAATTCTACAGTTTTATAAACTATTTAAAGAAAATAGAAAAATTACAGTAGAAATTTAGAGTAAATTAACCATAAAAATAGGATATTTTTTTACAGTGACGGTAACAAATACAAGTGTGTGTGCGTGCGCGTGCATGTGCGTGTGCGCGCAGGAGAAGCAGCTCGCTGTAGTCTCCTGCTCCTCAGTCTGCTCTGCATCTTCCCACCAGGCTGCAGCGGATCCACGGGACTACCACCAGCCATCTACAGCATGTAAAAAAAAAAAAAAAAAAGGATCGTATAGCAGCTTCCGGTAAGGGAAAAAGTGAAAGGAGAAAAAAAACAAAAAAAAACTCTATATATTTTGGATGTGTTTTTATTGTTGCGCTTCAGAGGAATGCGGGCAGGTTGTGATGAGATGATGGACATCGTCTCGGTGGGTTAGATGTGAGATGCAACTCTTGGTGGGCTTGAAATGGACGCATCGTCTTCGTGAATGAAGCGCGCAGAGATTTGCAACAACTACTTATTGCTGTTGGCAGAGCTCCACTTTGCACCGAAAAGGGGAATCAACTGGACTATTACTCGCTCTTATTCCACGCCATCGTCTCTCCACGTCTGCAATCAGGTAAGATCTACTTTTTTTATTTTTTTATTTTTGTTTAAACTAACTCTGGAATCAAACACGTGCATTTTGACCTTTTAAATGCTGGAATTAATTGTGTTCCTTTCAGCAGTTATGCACCTAATTGTTGCATATCTATCTATCAATACATCTAACTATGGCTCCCTCTTGTGGGTGCATTTAGTTTATCTCAATTTTTTTTTTTTTTTTTTTACTTTTTTTTTCTTTTTTTCAAAAAAAAGAGGAAATAAACCATATGGTTTTATAATGTTTTTAAAGAAATATATAGTTGAAACCCTTAGCAGCGTCGTCCAGGATGCTGTCTTCATATTTATTTTACTGCAGGTGCTGATGTGCATGATAATCCATGTTTATCACTCTCATAATGTGGGACACAAATGTGCATGTTGGGTAATTAGCAGCCATAATAACAAGGTCTGCATGCTTTTTTTTTTTTGGCACTCTATGGAGTTTTTTTTATTGCATTTTGCTTTTTTTTTCATGATAGTTGACAATCACGTCACTTTTAAAAAGCTGCTTTTCAGGCAAGCCAGAGTAGTATGTGTGTGTGTGTGTGTGTGTGTGTTGATCCCAAAATGAATAGAAAATGCCGCAGTTGTAAACAAACGTGCTTGGCTGGCTGGATGCTCCATTTCATGCGGGGACGTTAATCTGGCAAATCTAAACCGAGGTATTGCCAACTCGCTGTGAGGATCACTTACATTAGGACGTTTGGTGCAATTTCTTGTTGTTTTGATACCAAATGACAGCCCTTTTTGCAGTGGGAATGAAAGCAAAGCAGTCGTTTATTGTAAGATAGAAGCTACAACAGAGCTGGGCACATATTTTGACTCTGGGGGGGGCCACATTGAGAGAAAAAATGTATCTGGGGGGGCCAATGTGTATGTGTATGAATGATGTATACACTTTTAGCTGTAAAAATCTGCTGTGTTTGGGTCCCTTTTTTCCAGGAACACTAACACCAAAAGCCACAATGTGCGATAATGTTCTACAAACCCCATTTTCATATGAGTTGGCAAATTGTGTTAGATGTAAATATAAATGGAATACAATAATTTGCAAATCCTTTTCAACCCATATTCAATTGAATGCACAACAAAGACAAGATATTTGATGTTCAAACTAATAAACTTTATTTTTTTTTTGCAAATAATAATTACCTTAGAATTTCATGGCTGCAACACGTGCCAAAGTAGTTGGGAAAGGGCATGTTCACCACTGTGTTACATGGCCTTTCCTTTTAACAACACTCAGTAAACGTTTGGGAACTGAGGAGACACATTTTTGAAGCTTCTCAGGTGGAATTCTTTCCCATTCTTGCTTGATGTACAGCTTAAGTTGTTCAACAGTCCGGGGGTCTCTGTTGTGGTATTTTAGGCTTCATAATGCGCCACACATTTTCAATGGGAGACAGGTCTGGACTACAGGCGGCCAGTCTAGTACCCGCACTCTTTTACTATGAAGCCACGTTGATGTAACACGTGGCTTGGCATTGTCATGCTGAAATAAGCAGGGGCGTCCATGGCAACGTTGCTTGGATGGCAACATATGTTTGTATGTCTTGGGCGCTAATACACCCCCATACCATCACAGATACTGGCTTTTCAACTTTGCGCCTATAACAATCCGGACGGTTCTTTTCTTCTTTGGTCCGGAGGACACGACGTCCACAGTTTCCAAAAATAATTTGAAATGTGGACTCGTCAGACCACAGAACACTTTTCCACTTTGTATCAGTCCATCTTAGATGAGCTCAGGCCCAGCAAAGCCGACGGCGTTTCTGGGTGTTGTTGATAAACGGTTTTTGCCTTGCATAGGAGAGTTTTAACTTGCATTACGGACCGTAGATGGTGAAATCCCTAAATTCCTTGCAATAGCTGATTGAGAAAGGTTTTTCTTAAACTGTTCAACAATTTGCTCACGCATTTGTTGACAATGTGGTGACCCTCGCCCCATCCTTGTTTGTGAATGACTGAGCATTTCATGGAATCTACTTTTATACCCAATCATGGCACCCACCTGTTCCCAATTTGCCTGTTCACCTGTGGGATGTTCCAAATAAGTGTTTGATGAGCATCCTTCAACTTTATCAGTGTTTATTGCCACCTTTCCCAACTTCTGGCATTGCTGGCATCAAATTATAAAGTTAATGATTATTTGCAAAAAAAAAAATGTTTATCAGTTTGAACATCAAATATGTTGTCTTTGTAGCATATTCAACTGAATATGGGTTGAAAATGATTTGCAAATCATTGTATTCCGTTTATATTTACATCTAACACAATTTCCCAACTCATATGGAAACGGGGTTTGTAAAAACGTTATGAGAGACCACCTAAAAAAACCAGAATGGAATCGTATAGTTTTTTACTGAATGTACCCAAAATGTACATCAAAATAAAGAAAGTGGGATTTACAATTATTACTATGAATGATAAAACACTGAATATCAACAACATATTGCTCGTCTTTTACTTCTCAGACCAGCTCCTCGATAGTTGTGTATCTTTTACAATCAAGCAAAACACAACAAAAATGTAACAAACAGCAAAATATGAACTCAAAGGGGTAATAAACACCCACAATATTATCACGTTTATGCAGTCATCTGTTTCTGACACACGCGTTTTTGGGCTTGCTGCTCTGAAAACAAACACTCTGGTTTGTTCCTGGTCTGAGCTGCTGTGACGTAGATCCGCGTAATATCCGGGCCGGGTTGAAAATCTTAATGGGCCGCAAGTGGCTTGCGGGTCGTATTTTGTCTAGGTCTGAGCTCCAATGTTGCAGAATTTTCATTGATGTTCCTGGAGTCATTTTCATCATGAGTGGAATAAATTTGGGATTTAAAGTTCGGCTCAAACAAGCAGTAAGTCTTTAGTATGCAAACATGAAATGACAAGGTAATCATTGAAACTGTTAAATCATTAAAGGAAAAGTGTGTATTTTTTTTTAATTTCTTTTTTTAATATCAGCATCCACAATCCTTATGTGAGCCAAAAACACACGTCTTTCTCTTGGTGTGTACGAAATAGTAAAAAACTGCTAGTCAGAAGCAACGTTCCCTCTAAGGTGCGCGCCTGTGCAATTGCGCACTGCTCAAGCGTCCTCTGCGCACGGCAAATCTATGCCACGCACAAAATCAAATAAAAAAAATAAGTGCATAACAATTTTCGACACACAGACACAACGGAGAAAACAGTTTTCGTCATCATTGTTCAATTATTGTAACGTCTGTCGAGACGCTTTGAGGACATGAATTCCATCCATCACTTTACTGAGCAAAACTATTTATCGTCAGCCATAAACACATCACCAAAACATTAGTAAAAAAAATGATATCTAGCAAAAGTGGTCATTTTCTGCAGTACAAACCAGACCAAAAGCAACTTTGTTATAACAACAGTAGCAGCTCGCTCTTTCTTACTTGCACCAACACATGCACATATGGCACTTAGCCAGTGATGCGTTTAAAGCCACACAAAAAGTCGGACAACTCCAACACCACACAAAGTGTCATTCCAGGTCATTACTCTATGATTTACCAATCAAATGTGTGCTTATTCTAGTGTCATTTATTAGGAATCTTAATTTATGAAATGCTGTTAGTATATTAAATAAATACTAATAAAAATATATTTTTTACAAACAGGAAGTTGCAGGAATGTACACATGATCCCCTGCTTACATCTCATTGTGCAACATGTGAATGTTTTAATGGGAACTCAATGCAATGTCTGAAAGGGGTACAAACTATTTCCAAAGCAGGACCTTCCCCCAGACAAACAATACAAGTACACAGTTCATGAAAAACAATATTTTTTGTTATTGTCATTATAAGTGGGCCTAAACTCTTGTATTAGAAATGGAAATGACTGCTGTCATTTGATTATAATAATAAGAGAATGTTGTCTGTCTATTTGTGTTGGCCCTGCGATGAGATGGGGACTTGTCCAGGGTGTACCCCGCCTTCCGCCCGAATGCAGTTGAGATAGGCTCCAGCGACCCCGAAAGGGTCAAGCGGTAGAAAATGGATGGACGGATGGAGATTGAACTTGTTATTTAGTCAGGTTAATGCTCAGGGAGTTTTTGCGTTTGCTCACACACATGAAAAATTAGAGGGAACATTGGAGCACTCTAAAAAACCCTCAGACAATATGTTGTATACATGTTGTAATGATCACATTCAATACAGTATTTTGATTATTTTCTGTAATCCTTCGATGTTCGCATAACTAAGGCCTCGCCAGATGTAGGAATGCGTACCAAATTTGGTACTTTTATGGGCTCCGACTGAAGTCTGTCGATACTACCCGAGTCACGTAATCATAGATATGGTATCATACTGTACCATATCTCGATACCATTGTTGCACGTGGCACATCTGGGTGTAGACTCAGCCGGCTCAAACGCTTGGCGAGGAAACAGGCGCTCGAGAAGCACTCCACAGCGGACTCAGTCGGACTACCTGTAGGTAATGTTACAATTGTCCATATCAACAACACAAGTGTGCTCGAGAGAAAACACGAATGCGCCACTTTCCGAGGCTAATTTGCACGCGGTATGCCGTATACATGTTACTGATTAGCGTTGGCAAATTTTACATGAATATTTGAACACCTCCGAATTTGTTAATGAAAACTACAACTAAGATGCACGTTACACTACAAGTACAATACTTACAGTGTAAACACTTTTAGGGCGCTGCATAAGATTGGCAAATCGAGCAAAATGGCAAAGACGACTCCCTGACTCGGCAACACACCGTAGCCTATATACCAGGGCTGTCAAAGTCATTTTAGATGGCGGGCCACGTGGAGAAAAATGTACTCCCAAGTGGGTCGGACTAGTAAAATCACGACACGATAGCTTAAAAATAAAGACAACTTCAGCTTGTTGTCTTTGTTTAGAAATAGAACAAGCACATTCTGAAAATGTACAAATCATAATGTTGTTGTTTTTTTCTTTACAATTACCTGTTGCGGTTAATAGTATTCTATCTTTATTTGGCGTTATTTATATTTTCTGAATAAACTATGTGATAATGTTCATCAGTCAACTCATTGGTGTTCATTTTCAATCTATCAAGATAAAAAAAAAAAAATCAAAATCAAATTACAGTATGTTATTTATGTAGTTTTTTTTTTTTTCAAATATTTTTATTGAATTTTGCAGACAGTACAGTATGATGGATCATGGCAACAGCAAGTTGAGGCATCTGCACATTTTACAATATGTAACATAGTAAACCCTACCCCTTACAGTACCCACCCACTTTAATTCCCAAGGTAATTGTCACCTAGTGCCCACAACAAATATAGACACACATGAATATATGCAAACTTAGATTCAATCAAACAAATGTATTAAAGATAAACAAAAAATAAATAAGGTAAATAAATAAATAAATACTACATAAGGTTATTTATGTAGTTTGATCATTTTCCTCGACTGATGTACTAACATCATGTGGTTTATTGATTGATTGATTGAAACTTTTATTAGTAGATTGCACAGTACAGTACATATTCCGTACAATTGACCACTAAATGGTAACACCCGAATACGTTTTTCAACTTGTTTAAGTCGGGGTCCACGTTAATCAATTCATTCATTTTGTACACATGTGGCATCATCTACAAAGATACAAAGAATTGCTATTGTGACATCTAGTGGACACATTTAGAACAGCTGTTTTTTCATTCAAAAATTTCAGGGTCATTTTTATACTTAGCAAACTCATCCCTTATATCAGTGTTTTTCAACCACTGTGTCGCGGCACACTAGTGTGCCGTGGAAAATTATGCAAC
>NC_084564.2:27630000-27675000 GCF_033978685.3 Nerophis lumbriciformis
GGACAAATAAAAACTATGTTCATTCATTCATTCATTGATTTTTTTTAATCTCCTTCATTGATGTGCATTTTTGATCAATAGACAATTAAACTTTAGCAACTAAACACATATTTACACACCTATGCTTGAGAAGGAACAGGATGAAGAAAATCTTCTATTTCCTGCCTTCTTTAACATAAGTACGTTAGTTAATGGATAGCCCAGGTTCACAAGCATACAAACCAAACAAATACATCCAAATATAATGAAAACAAACACAAACACACACACAAAAAAAAAACAAGTGCAAAAACTTCATGAAGTACAAACCGAACAAAAAATAATATACACTTCACGGGATGATAGAAAACAAATACAAAACCAGACAAAAAATAAGTAAAATAATAAATATAAAGCAAAATGTAAACACTTACAGCTGTCCATATGATATTATTGTTCTGTCTTTATATATATTTTTTCAATTGGAATATACTGTATTTCTACAATCTTTGATCTCATTGTAAAGAGAATTCCATAGTTTAACCCCCACCACTGATGTACACATTTGTTTTAAAGTTGTCCTTGAATACTGATGTTTGAAATGTGGATATGGGTAGTGTCCGTGCCTATTTCCTTTTCAATATGCTCATCCGCTGAGGAAATGGGTTCCAACATGAGGCACGGCCAATTGCGGTTTCTGGCACATATGGGGTGGTGTTTGCTTGGCACAATATAATGCTTTACATGTAATGGTGTTCTACTTTGTGAATTGACATGGTAATAGGCGATATGGTTTATGCGTAACGTGGTTTTTGCATGATGTGGGTTGGCTCGTAGAATGGCACTCTGCACTGAAAGATATAGATTGATTGATTGGAACAAACTTACAGCATAATACATCACACATCGTTTCATATCATTTCTCTTTACATCATGTCCGAAAAGGACTAGGAAGAAGCTTATTTAATCCTACGCCTTTCCCACTTCAGAGCGTTTACAAATACATATGTTCATTTGCTGTCTTCTTTTTGTTACACAATGACATCCGTGAATGATTAATACAGCAGTTCTTGCAATATAAAATTAACATGATTAACATACTGAGATGAAGAATATCCTGTTTCCAATAAGGTTGAAGGTATTTCTCATACTTTGTAAACACTATTCATTTGAACAACTGGATCATATCAGTACATTGTTTAACTTCTTTGTTTAATCCATTTCATAGTTAAATTCCACATACAGATATGCTAAAGGTCTTAAATGTAAGTTAGGTTATATTTCTCCTTAGTTGAGAAAAAATGTTGGACATTATTGGGTAGCAGGTTGTAGTTTGCTTTGTACATCGAATTTTAGCTGTTTGCAATTTTACCAAATCGTTGAATTTGAATATTTTTGAATGAATAAAGTGTTTGTATGTTCTCTATATCCAACATTATGTATCAGTCTAATTAATCTTTTTTGTAACATGGTTAACGAATATAGCGCACATTTGTAGTTATTTCCCCATATTTCTACACAATAACTCAGATATGTAACACTAGCGAGCAGTAGAGAGTATGAAGTGATTTTTGGTCCAAAACATATTTAGCTTTGTTTATTATTGAAATATGTCTTGCCACCTTATGTTGCATATTTTTTACATGATATTTCCAGTTAATTTGATCACTTATTATTACATCCAAAAATAGTTTATTTTACCCTTTCAATGTCTACTCCGTCTATTTGTATTTGTGTATGATGCTCTTTGGATGTGCGTACATGCAAGAGAATGCAGTGCGTCGGGTTGGATGCTGAACAAAATGTGGCGGTCACTTTACTGTTGGCCTTGGCTTGCATCAAAGTAGGCCTATACCATATATCTAGGGCTGCAACTAACGATTAATTTGATAATCGATTAATCTGTCGATTGTTACTTTGATTAATCGATTAATAATCGGATAAAAGAGACGAACTACATTTCTATCCTTTCCAGTATTTTATTGAAAAAAACAGCATACTGGCGCCATGTTCTTTCAACTTGCCAAATAAAACAAGGAAAATGCTACAAAAATGCACACTTTTGACAGCCCTGCTATAGATAATAAAAAATTAAATCTGATAAATGTATCGATAAAAAGCAGAGCCTGACGACGCTTGCGCCTTTATCACAACTCTCTCGCTCCCTCTGTCTGTCCCCCTCCCTCACCAATGCTGCTGCACGCACAATTTGTTGTGTTTTTAACCCTCTTAACCCTGAACGTACATTGAAAATACACGCAACCCTAACTCAAAATGCCGGACATTTGAGGCATTTAAGAAACACTGCCCGGACAGCCCCGCAAAAGATGACATGTCCGGTGAAAAGAGGACGTATGGTCAGGACCTAGCCCTGTCGGTTTCACGCATACTTGCCAACCCTCCCGAATTTTCCGGGAGGCTCCCGAAATTCAGCGCCTCTCCCGAAAACCTCCTGGGACAAATATTCTCCCGAAAATCTCCCGATTTTCAGCTGGAGCTGGAGGCCACGCCCCCTCCAGCTCCATGACCTGAGTGAGGACAGCCTTTTTTCACAACGGGAGGACAGCAGGGTGACAAGAACTAAATCATCCAGACTAGAGATAATTTGTATTATTATGTTTATCTTACCTAAAAACACATATATTTATTAATTAAAATAAAAATAAAAACTAAATACATTTTTACTATATTTTGCTAAAAACATCAACATTAATTGTATTTTATTTGTATTTTTTCTGACTCCTTATTACGTCTAGCCTTAGAATTATACATTAAAATAAACATATTTGAAATAATTAATTTAAAATGATCATAATAATTCATTTAAAATGACCATATTTAATTATTAAAATAATTGCTCGTTTATCAACAACTTTAGCATTTTATTTATTACATTTTGAAGCTCTCAGAAGCCAAGTTATGTTATATTCCTTAAGATTTATTTATGCAAGTTTGAAGTATCAATTATCTAAACACAGTTTTGTTTGCATATTTTCAGTATATATATATATATATATATATATACACACCGTATTTTCCACACTATAAGGCGCACCTAAAAACCTCCCAATTTTCTCAAAAGCTGACAGTGCGCCTTATAATCTGGTGCGCCTTACATATGGACCAATATTGAGCCACAACAGGTCTCGCAACTACGGGATGCATAACGTAACCCCAGCCTCTACTGTAGCTTCTATTCTATGCGCCTTATAATGCGGTGCGCCTTATATATGAACATAGTTTTAAAATAGGCCATTCATTGAAGGTGCGCCTTATAATCCAGTGCGCCTTATAGTGCGGAAAATACGGTATGTATGATATACTTGACTTGGTGAATTCTAGCTGTCAATATACTCCTCCCCTCTTAACCACGCCCCCAAACAACCCCCCCCCCCCCACCCTCTCACCTCCCGAAATCGGAGGTCCCAAGGTTGGCAAGTATGGTTTCACGTCCGGTGAAACCGATCGCTGCTAGTCCTCTTTTGCTAACATGCTAGCAGCTAACGGGCTACGTATAGACTGACCATATGTCCTCTTTTCACCAGACATGTCATCTTTTGCGGGGCTGTCAGGGCAGAGTTTCATAAATGCCTCAAATGTCCGGCATTTTGAGTATTGTTTACACAACGTGCAGTACGCTACTTAACATGTCCGTGTAGAAACTCGTTCGGTACACTTCCGCACCGAAACGAAACCCCGGTACCGATACTGTTCGATACAAATATACGTACCGTTACACCCCTATTATCTTGATTATTGTTTCTCAGCTGTTTGTAAATGTTGCAGTTTATAAATAAAAGTAAAAAAAACAAAACGTAGTTTTTTGCATTTTTGCATAGACAATGCCATTGTGGACATTAGGTTAAAAGTTCTCCGCAAAATATCCTGGCGTTTTTTTTTTTAGCGCCATAAATGTATAAAAATAGGAATTACAAAAAAACGAAAATCTTATTCAGCTGTTTTGTCTTGTAAACGTATTTACATTCATTCTGGAAACAGAATCTCTCTCACAAATTGACATTAATACATATACCTAACATTTGAGACAAGTATTTTAGCATTGGTATACTTTAATTTGAATTTAAACCATGAAACATACAAAACAAATGAAAAAAACGCTTCAAAATAAGTGAATAGCAACTTGTACTATTGAACATACACATGGTACATTTTGCTAAACAATGTTTTATACATTACAATTTTCAGTAGATACTGTGTTATAAGAGGAAGTAAAACATTAAATAAAATAAAGAACACTTTGGCCCAAAATGGCTGACATCAATCAAAATATCAAATAATGCAGAAAAATGGAAATACAACAACTGCATTACAGTTTAGAATGTGTACAGAATATGGTATAAAACAATATTTACATGAACAAAACAATGTGTTGATGTCACAGCAGGTCTTGAGTATTTTTTTTAAATACATTTTTTTATTATTTTGTCTTAACTTTGCACATTGTTAAAGCCATATCTCAAGAATTTTTTGATAGATTTTCCTCAAATTTGGCACAAACTCAAACTATGATTATTATAATTTTTTTAAGGTCAAGTGCACTGTGACCTCACATTCTATTTTTAAAGTATTTAACTTAAGTAACTAAAAAAATAAATAAAAAATTGTAAAATACTCTAAGGGATTTTTCTCAAATGGGGCAAAAACTCAAATTTTTATTAGAGAACTAACTGATTAAGTGTGACTTTGCGTATTCTGAACGAGGGAGACATTGTTCGTCTCTTAGCTATCACTAGCATCAGAGCCTTCTTCCCATGTGCTTTTATCCTCTGTTTCCATGGAAATATTTCCACAATTTTGGCACGGACACAAATCAGTACAGGACAGTCTTGCAGACATACAGGAACATCTTCCTGTCTCACATTTGCTCTGCTTGCAGCTGCAGTGGACTACCTTTAACACACTATCAGGGGCAGGATTTGTAGTCATCCATGTAAGTTTTAACTCCCCATCCTCAATGTGCCATCCATTGCCATTCGGTGAAGGGGCAGACATTATACCTTTTGAGAGAATGTCTCATGAAGCACAATGTCCTAGTCCACTCAGCAGTGACACAACTTGTGAGGAACCTGTTATATGCCCAATACTTAGACATAATGATTTGGGTGTCTGCCTCCGACCTTTTAGATGCCCATCCATCTATTTTCTACCGCTTATTCCCTTCGGGGTCGCCCAAGATACATAATGTCTTGACAAACAGATATCACTTTTAGGTTCACATCTTCTGGAATATCAACATAACAGGCTAATTTTGGTTCCTATGTTGCACCTACAATCCAAGCAATAACATTGTACAGTTCAAGTTGCACAACAGATTTTGCATGGGACACATTTAAATCATCTGATGTGGGTGGCCAGGGGCACGTCATACCGGGAGAGTCACATAGTAGCTGCTTCAATATCAGCGCTGCACTATAAAGTGTCCTCGTGTTCTCGGTACTTTGCGGACCAGCTGTACTTCTTGCCATGTGTTCAGTGTCAATTTCACCTTGGCTTACTTCAGTTGACTCAGTTGTGTCTGTACCTGATGGATGATGTAGCCTGTCTATCAGCTTATCTGCAGACAATGTCTCAACAAAAAACAGTTCGTAGATGTTGCGCTTGAAACACCAGTTGGGGAAAGTCCAGAGTCAGCCTTCTCTTTAATTGACCCTGCCTGCAACATAAGAACACCGGGAAAGAGGAGCACAAGGGTGTACATAAAGATATATTCATAAGTATTAGTAGTTTAAATATACTATCAAAGCCTTTTTTTAAATTATTTATTATTCTTTTGATATTTTCCAGCATAAAAGTGTTTTTCATCGCTGCCAACATAAGCTTCTGTTGTTACCTGTAGTTTGAAGCATCACAATCTTCATGTTTTTGCACCGTATTTAAAAACATTCGTCGTAGCTGGTTCATTCTCAGCACCTCCTGATTAACAGTTTTCCTTTGGCGGATGATCCTCTCGCAGAATATGTTGTAGTTGGCATCAAAGGTTGGTTCACTTCTGAAAAGAAACACACACACACACACACACACACACATTTAATATGTGCCAAATGGTATGCAGTCAAGATTGTAGCTACATACAAACAGGAAAAGTCAATTAGAAAAGTGATTTTCTATATTCATTTCCTAATTATTGACACTATCTGTCATGCATCTATAATCCATCCATCCATTTCCTACCGCTTGTCTCTTTCTGGGGTCGCTGGAGCCTATCTCAGCTGCATTCGGGCGGAAGACGGGGTACACCCTGGACAAGTCGCCACATCATCACAGGGCCAACACAGATCGACAGACAACATTCACACTCACATTCACACACTAGGGACCATTTAGTGTTGCCCATCAACCTATCCCCTGGTGCATGTCTTTGGAGGTGGGAGGAAGCCGGAGTACCCGGAGGGAACCCACGCAGTCACGGGGAGAACATGCAAACTCCACACAGAAAGATCCCGAGCCCGGGATTGAACTCAGGACTACTCAGGACCTTCGTATTGTGAGGCAGATGCACTAACCCCTCTTCCACCGTGCTGCCCATTTGAATTGTAATTTATAGTGTGTATATAATTGATAATGCAATTTAAAGGCCTACTGAAACCCACTAGTACCGACCACGCAGTCTGATAGTTTATATATCAATGATGAAATCTTAACATTGCAACACATGCCAATACGGCCGGGTTAGCTTACTAAAGTGCAATTTTAAATTTTGCGCGAAATATCCTGCTGAAAACGTCTCGGTATGATGACGTCTGCGCGTGACGTCATGGATTGTAGAGGACATTTTGGGACAGCATGGTGGCCAGCTATTAAGTCGTCTGTTTTCATCGCAAAATTCCACAGTATTCTGGACATCTGTGTTGGTGAATCTTTTGCAATTTGTTCAATGAACAATGGAGACAGCAAAGAAGAAAGCTGTAGGTGGGAAGCGGTGTATTGCGGCCGACTGCAGCAACACAAACACAGCCGGTGTTTCATTGTTTACATTCCCGGAAGATGACAGTCAAGCTTCACCATTGGCCTGTGGAGAACTGGGACAACAGAGACTCTTACCAGGAGGACTTTGAGTTGGATGCGCAGACGCGGTACCATGAGTACGCTGAGGCTTCCAAACATTTGATCGCTTGCCCGTCCGTGCGTGCCGCTATGTGCATGTCACGTACGTAACTTTGGGGACTTTGGGGAAATATATGTGCTGTATGAACTTTGGGGAGGTGAACGGTACTTTGGGCTGTGGGATTGAGTGTGTTGTGCAGGTGTTTGAGTTGTATTGGCGGGTTATATGGACGGGAGGGGGGAAGTGTTTGTTATGCGGGATTAATTTGTGGCATATTAAATAAAAGCCTGGTTGTGTTGTGGCTAATAGAGTATATATATGTCTTGTGTTTATTTACTGTTTTAGTCATTCCCAGCTGAATATCAGGTCCCACCCCCGCCTTTCACAGCATCTTCCCTATCTGAATCGCTCCCACTGCCCTCTAGTCCTTCACTCTCACTTTTCTCATCTACGAATCTTTCATCCTCGCTCAAATTAATGGGGAAATCGTCGCTTTCTCGGTCCGAATCGCTCTCGCTGCTGGTGGCCATGATTGTAAACAATGTGCAGATGTGAGGAGCTCCACAACCTGTGACGTCACGCTACTCGTCTGCTACTTCTGGTACAGGCAAGGCTTTTTTTATCAGCGACCAAAAGTTGCGAACTTTATCGTCGATGTTCTCTACTAAATCCTTTCAGCAAAAATATGGCAATATCGCAAAATGATCAAGTATGACACATAGAATGGACCTGCTTTCCCGGTTTAAATAAGAATCGCATTTCAGTAGGCTTTTAAACAATTCCTGTAAGTATCCCACCTTCTGATAGCGAAATCAATCAATCAATGTTTATTTATATAGCCCTAAATCACAAGTGTCTCAAAGGGCTGCACAAGCCACAACGACATCCTCGGTACAAAGCCCACATAAGGGCAAGGAAAAACTCACCCCAGTGGGACGTCGATGTGAATGACTATGAGAAACCTAGGGGGGGGGTTACCCACATAAATAATTCATAAATAATTCATAAATAATTAATCTCTTCATTCCTAACAGACGTAACATGCATGTAGCATGTTTTGTTGTTCTTTTTTAGAACTTTTTAAAGGTGTTTTAGAGCATTTTCCTCTTCATCGCTAGACGTTGTTGACATCGCCATTTTGTATCTGCGCGGCTATCTGATTGGTCGAATGTGAAGCATGTGACAAAAACGTCACCTCTTGGGACGAATATATTGTTACGCCAAGCAAGAAATAGTCCCGACTTTAAACACTAATTAAAAAAAATTGCCTGGATGTCCAGTGGAGAACTTTTTTTTCTCTCACTTAAAACCAAAATATATGTTTTTAAGAACCAAAAATTATTTAGTGCCCGGACATGGGAACGAGATGAAACGAAAAACCGTTTCACCTTACGGCCCAAAAGTTTCAATCGATCAATCAAACAACCTGCAAATTAGATGGAAAATTAGAGGGAACATTGTTCGGGGGTATCCATAATACGCTGATAGGGAGAAGTTTTTATTTACACGATAAGTCGGATGTGTCTTTACCTCCGCCGAACCCCTGAGGCCGACTCACCGAACCCCTAGGGTTCGATCGAACCCAGGTTAAGAACCACTGAACTAGACATTTTAGCAGGGTAATGCCAACAATCTGTCCCGACTCCCGACTAAAATATTGCTGCGTAACTTTACAAATACCTTTTGGCTAATCAACATCAGTACAATGTAGCATAATTACTTAGTAAACCATCTTGCAAGAAGCATAAACAAGAGAATCCTACAGTGTAGGACTCGTCCATTGCCATTTGAAGTTCTTTGGAGTAGGATTCAGCTGAGTATCTGGCAAACTCAGTCTTGGAGAGTGTGGGAGGGGGGACTACAGAATTTTGACCGTGATTTCTGGCCACCTTAATACATATGGCACCTTTTTTTTAATCAAAAAGTCAAAAAAATTGTGCTGATTATCGAAGATGTTAGATGAGTGATAGTTATAGCTCAATAAAAGCTTTTGTTATTCTGGAAATTCATTGTGTTGCTCAAGGTAATATAATGTATATGGTGCTGGGATACCCAGGATTTCAGTCTTTCAAAGTTCCTCTTGGACAACTAACTTTTGACCTCGGTATTTGTCAAATCCTCGTATACGTCTGTATACCGGTACTCTAGTGCAGTGTTTTTCAAACTTTTCTGAGCCGAGGCACATTTTTTTTATAGAAAAAATTCTGAAGCACTCCACCAGCAGAAACCATAAAAAAAATTTAAGCTCAGCAGCCGATATTGACAGTAAAAAGTAGTTCTCGCAATGGTTTGATATAAACTCAAACCATAACCAGGTATACATCAATATAGCTCTTGTCTCAAAGTAGGTGTACTGTCGCATCACGCCGTGACTTATTTTGAGTTTTTTGGTGTTTTCCTGTGTGTAGTGTTTTAGTTCTTGTCTTGCGCTCCTATTTTGTTGTTGATTGTCATGTCATGTACGGATGTACTTTGTGGACGCCGTCTGCTCCACACGCTGTAAGTCTTTGCTGTCGTCCAGCCTTCTGTTTTTGTTTACTTTGCAGCCAGTTCAGTTTTAGTTTTGCATAGCCTTCCCTAAGCTTCAAAGCCTTTTCTCAGCGGCACTCGCCTTTTGTTTATTTTTGGTTTAAGCATCAGACACTTTTTTACCTGCAAACCGCTGTCGTCGTTCCCGACATCTACAAAGCAATTAGCTACCTGCTGCCACCTACTGATATGGAAGAGTATTACACAGTTACTCTGCCGAGCTCTAGGCAGCACAGACACTCAACAACGGCACATTTGCGAAGTATAATTACTGGTTTGCAAAAAATATTTTTAACCCAATTAGGTGAGATCACACTCCTCAGCCTTCCCGGTAAGGTCTATTCAGGTGTACTGGAGAGGAGGCTACGCCGAATAGTCGAGCCTCGGATCCAGGAGGAACCTGGTTGTGGTACGGTAGACCAGCTCTATACTCTTGGCAGGGTCCTTGAGGGTGCATGGGAGTTTGCCCAACCAGTCTACATGTGCTTTGTGGACTTGGAGAAGACATTCGACCGTGTACCCCGGGAAGTCCTCTGGGAAGTGCTCAGAGAGTATGGGGTATCGGACTGTCTGATTGTGGCGGTCCGCTCCCTGTATGATCAGTGTCAGAGCTTGATCCGCATTGCCGGCAGTAAGTCGGACCCGTGAGGGTTGGACTCCGCCAAGGCTGCCCTTTTGTCACCGATTCTGTTCATAACTTTTATAGACAGAATTTCTAGGCACAGTCAGGGCGTTGAGGGGATCCGGTTTGGTGGCTGCAGGATTAGGTCTCTGCTTTTTGCAGATGATGTGGTCCTGATGGCTTCATCTGGCCAGGATCTTCAGCTCTCACTGGATCGGTTCGTAGCTGAGTGTGAAGCGACTGGTATGAGAACCTCCAAGTCAGAGTCCTTGGTTCTCGCCCGGGAAAGGGTGGAGTGCCATCTCCAAGTTGGGGAAGAGATCTTGCCCCAAGTGGAGGAGTTCAAGTACCTCGGAGTTTTGCTCACGAGTGGGGAAAGAGTGGATCGTGAGATCGACAGGCGGCTCTGTGCAGCGTCTTCAGTAATGCGGACGCTGTATCGATCCGTTGTGGTGAAGAAGGAGCTGAGCCGGAAGGCAAAGCTCTCAATTTATCGGCTGGGGAAAGGAAAGTCTGGGCTTCTCTGCTCAGGCTGCTGCCCCCTTGACCCGACCTCGGATAAGCGGAAGAAAATGGATGGATGGCTGGATAGGTGAGATGACATAAGCTCCCACGGCACACCAGACAATATCTCACGGTACACTAGTGTGCCGCGGCACAGTGGTTGAAAAACACTGCTTTAGTGTGTTTTTCTTTTTTTTCCCCAGAGATACGACACCATTCTAAGGTGTATTTTCAAAGCAACAGCCCTGCATACTAACATAAGTTTTGCACGCTTTAACACACTGCCTGGAAAATCTGATTTAGAGTCAGTTTGCTCATGGGTAATTGTTCCGCACTTAAACGCTCCGTATATTATTGGAGGTGCGGCAATATAGGTGGGCAATGGAGCACAGGAAGGCCACGGAATAACCCCAGTCATGAATGAAATGACATTTTGATCATCCACAGCAGATCTGAAATATTACCCAGAAAAGAGCCTCCGAATGCGGCTAATCCTTGTCTTTATTGTGCTAATGTAAGTGAAAGTCATCCCGTCCAAGGTTACGCCAAACAATAAGCCTCACATGATAGAGCCAGCGTCCTAATCATACTCGTGTGCGATGTATGTACCCTGATCTCTATTCATACCCACATTTCATGGAAAATCATGCTTTTTCTTGGAAAGGAAAAATGCACTTTTTGTTGCATGCTGGCCATCATCTACAATCCTTCTGTGCAACAAAACTTTTTCTATTTTCCGTGCAATCTAAATAGTAGAAAAATTGCTGCTTAGAGGTGGCTCACAGTACAGGGAATGGAGGCAAGGTTATATTTCACCTAAGAAAAACAACCTCTAAAAAGCTCTAACAGTGTTTTATATAGCGTAATTTCCGTAATATAAGCCGCTACTTTTTTTCCAACAATTTGAACCCTGCGGCTTATAAAACCGTGCAGCTAATTTATGGATTTTTCTTCATCGACAGCCACAATGTTTTGTTTTCAACACAAAGTTTTTATATTACGACAACAGAAAAAAAAAGTGGGTTTTTGTTTGCGCTTTGGCGCCATATTATGGACGAGTTCACTCACTACATGTACTTCCTGTTCCGGAGGTATATTTGTCTTCATTCATCACTCCCAGCAATGTTTGTAAGTTTTACAATACAACTAAAACTATTCATACTTACTAAACCGTGTCTGTAGGAGTGTTTTCATGCATATTTGTACTTGCTATGGTAATGGTAAACAAGCTAGCGTCGTTAGCATTAGTGAAAATGCTAACACGTTTACTAGCGTCTGTGTTTTTATTATTAATTTACAATGGCATTTTTTTTGTCTTGGACTTTTTGAGTTTGTTGAGCTGATTGGAGAGGTAGCCTCCGCAGCTAGTGGGTCCATGACCATGACCATGACCTCTGTTTTGTTTGATCAGCCGTTTTACAGGCACCGTTTGGAAACAATCAAGGTATGTGAATAACATTTTACAAACATTGTTGTACCAGTGTATATATCTGCGGTTTATAGTCCGGGGCAGCTAATATATATATATAAAATATGTCTTTCTTCTAAAATTTGGTGTGTGCGGCTTAAAGGGGAACCACACTTTATTTGGAATTTTGCCTATCTTTCACAATCATTATGAACGACGTGATGACGGCTGTAATTTTTTTTAAATGCATTCTAACTCGTAAATAAATGTGATCAAAAGAAAAGAAAGCAGAAAATAATCAAATGCTTATAATCGAGCCCCTGTGAGTTGCTCTATTTTGCCTATAAAGCCCTTAAAACACCTCCATTAAGTGTTTGTATACAAGCTGTAAGTACATATGTAATGTAGTAACATGCACATGTATAATAACCTTTTAATATTTACGTATTTATCATTTTAAGCATACTAGTGTTGGGTTAGTTACTGAAAACCAGTAACTAGCTACAGTTACTAGTTACTTTATTTCAAAAGTAACTCAGTTACTAACTCAGTTACTTATACCAAAAAGTAATGCGTTACTGTGAAAAGTAACTATTTAGTTACTTTTTTTTTTCTTCTTTTTTTTTTTTTTAAGCTCCCATTAATGCCCTTTTAGCCTTCATGTCAGTACTGTTATTGCACTGGAGAATAACACAATGTGTTGATCAACTTGACATGCATTTGCATCACTGAGCTCTGCTAAGCAATGTGGTCTACATACAACACACAAAGACAAAGATATGTTTCAAAGGGCCAATTTATTTCAAGCCAGAACAAATTGACACAACTATTTTAAATAGCTGCAACATAACATACATAAGTAACAAACAGCATAATAACAACACAGCTGTAAACCTGGCTTCACCTAAGGAAGGCACACGTGACATACAGACAGGCATATTTGAATTGTTGTTTCGGGCAGTAGACACAACTTACATTTAACTAAAATGTTCTTTTCTTTGTGCTCGACAAAAGAAAAGAAGTGAGAATATCTCAAACCCTCCCGAATTTCAGTGCCTCTCCCCGGGACAACCATTCTCCTGAATTTCTCTCGATTTCCAGCCGGACTTAAGGCACGCCCCCTCAAGGTCCGAGCGGGCCTGAGTGAGGACAGCCTGTCGTCACGTCCGCTTGGCCAACCAAAAAGTAACCACAGAACACTATACCGTATAGTGTTCTGTGGTTACAACGGTTTACGTTGTATTGCGCCCCCCTCCCCTCCCCACACCCACACCCACACCCACACCCAGACACACACAGTGCGCCTCCGGCTTGTGACACAAGAGATTCAGAAGGACGACACTGCAGCGCTCCAATAAAACACACTCAGATCTTCTGTTTCTACCCGATACTACATACAAAAATAACGTAAAATAACACAGTAACGCATCATGTAGTAACGGTAACTGAGTTACTGAATATAAAAAATAACGCGTTAGATTACTAGTTACTGCCGAAACTAAGGGTCCCAACACTGTACGCGGCACATTAATTTAAAAAACGGCATTTGCTTTTTTTTTTTAACATCACTGATTATTACTCACTGCAGACTTTATGAGAGCCAACAAACATAATAAAAGATCACTTACTGTACAAGGTCTGCTGTCATTAGAATGCTGACTGCTAGGATGTTCATATATTCCGGTTTTTAAATGAAGGGTCTAAATTGGTTGTCAAAGTGTACCGACTTGTCGGAATATATCCTCGTCCTTCTGCTATTCATGTGAGCGGCATGATTTAGGATCTACAATAAAGTTTGACGAGCAGGGAAACGAGGAAGTGGCTGATCAGTCGATCACATCAACATTGGCATGCTGCTATAAATAGTGTGTCTGCGTTAGCGCTTATAATAACAATATCACTAATACAATTTGTTATTCTTATCGCCATACCTGTGTGTTTATTTTGGTACCTGGCGGTTTTGACTACAACTATTGCCTTGCATCAGTAATACTTAGTCAATATTCAAATCTCGAAATGTAAATGGGGTATTGTTGGCGCTTTTTGGATGGTTATGTATTGGATTTTATAGGCGGAATAGAGGACCTCCCATTGGCTCCGCTGTGATTTTTGTTTAGGTTTATTTACAAGTTAGAATGCTTTAAAAAAATACATCTGTCGTCATGTATTTCATAATGATTGTGAAAAAAAAGTGCAGTTCACCTTTAAATACTGGTGCACTCTATAGCCCGGAAATTAGGGTACATTTAGTTACAAGCATACGACCATATACGAACAGGCACATTTATGTGTAATATTTACCGTATTTTGGTCATTTTAAGCATTACCGGAACTTCTTTTCAGGGCGCATTGATCTCACAGAGCACATAGGAATGAACGCTACTTCCGTCAGCAACAATGACATCGTGTACTAATAATCTATCATAACGATTTTTGCCCATCATCCTCAGTCCTTATGTGAGACAAGAACACACACGTCTTTCACTTTTTTCTGTTCTAAATCAGTGGTCCACAACCTTTTTTGCACCACGGACAGGTTTAATGTAGGCATTAATTTCCATGAATTATTTTTGCTGTATTTTTATCTGGCACAAGTGGAAAGCCGGTATGTATGTATGTATGTATGTATATGTATATGTATTTATATATCCCGGATTTCCACTTGTGCCAGATTTTGCTGTATTTTTAAAATACAAGATAAAAAAAAAAAAAAAAAAAAAAAATATATATATATATATATATATATATATACCGGCTTTCCACTTGTGCCGGATAAAAATACAAGCACTGTAAAAATACAGCAAAAATAATTCATGGAAAATACAACTCACTAGAACGCTTAATTAGTGGAAGCCCTGGGCTTGTTTCTTTGCAATGAAATGCTGATGGAAATCAGCCTTTGGCTACAATATGTCACATTTATATTTGATATGTTGATTAATGTGCATTGTATCATGTCACAAAGTTATAACAAATGGCAACTTCCTATGAGGAATGTTATTCTACATCTATAAACAAGCGTATTGGTGTGTATAGTGCAGGGGTCGGCAACCTTTACCACTCAAAGAGCCATTTTGACCCATTTCACAAATTAAAGAAAACAGTGGGAGCCACAAAACTCTTGAAATTTCAAATGAAATAACACTGCATATAAAGTTGTTTTTTTGTGCTTTGTGCTATGTATAAACAAACTATTATGGGTTACATTTATGAAATCAATGAACGACTGCAGAGAAAATGAAATAACATTTCTGCATGCAACAAAGCGTTTTTCACTCCGAAAAAGACGTCTGGTTGAAGGTTAAGTAAAATACTTAATGTCTATTTAAGTCCTCCTTGAATGTAAATACAAAACGCCGAATTTAAATTATCCACTGGCAGAGAACCAAATATGCCGTCCTCTCTCTCTGTGCCGTCATCCTTTTACTGGCGCCGTGCAGTCAGCTGCCAACCTGAATAATAATGTCTATTTCACTGAACAATTAAAAAATGTGAATATATGCAAAATTATAGGAAATTGAAATATTTATCATACTTGGTCAATGTGATTTCTGCTCCTGAACTGCAGCGCACAGTGTCTCATTTTTTGAATGTATTTTATTTATTTATTTCAGGCAATGACATAAAAAAGTACAAGTTGACAACACATAATAATATACATTAATATAGTGCAAAAGGTAAAGTATAGTATGTAATGCATGATTGTCCAGTTTTGCCTGAAAGGGAGTGGGAAGAAGATCATTTATCTAATCACCACATCAGGGCTGTATGACGTCACCTTTATCTTCACACATGATTGTAAACTCTCATCTGTGAGGCGTGTGCAAGGGGCGGGGTTTGGTGGTAGCGGGGGGTGTATATTGTAGCCCAGAAGAGTTTGGGCTGCAAGGGATTCTGGGTATTTGTTCTGTCGTGTTTATGTTGTGTTACGGTGCGGATGTTCTCCCGAAATATGTTTGTCATTCATTGTTTGGTGTGGGTTCACAGTGTGGCGCATATTTGTAACAGTGTTAACGTTGTTTATATCGCCATCCTCAGTGTAACCTGTATGGCTATTGACCAAGTATGCCTTGCAGTCACTTACTGTTTGTGCAGAAGCAGCATACAACATGTGACTGGGCCGGCACGCAGTTAGTATGGTGAAAAAGCGGACGCGATGACAGGTCGTAGAGGACGCTAAAGGCAGAGCCATCACGGCACGCCCTCAATATTGTTGTCTCGGGAGATTTTCGGGAGGGGCACTGGAATTCGTGAGTCTCCCGGAAAAATCGGGAGGGTTGGCAAGTATGCAGCTGAGCCGCTTCAGAGTGATGAAAGAGCCACGGGTTGCCGACCCCTGATCTAGTGGTACGCCAAATAATCACTTTATTTAAGTAAAGTGTTTTATTTTCCTATATTCAAACACAATGTTACTGTTCAAACTGTGTCTAATGTTACAGTGGGCTAAATATTAAATATACCTATTTTAATGAATAATTGGGCCCACGACGCTACTTTATTTTGATGCGGGTGGGAAAAAAGTTTGAGAACCACTGGACTACAGCGTCGGACTACAATGGTGGACTCACGCAAAGCTCTTCGGGTGAAGCTTGACCATACATACAGTAGGTAAGGGATCTTACAGGGGGGGGGGGGTTTAATCATTTTGCAATGTAGTCTGCTGGAAATGATGGAAAGTGCCACTCTACTTAACAACTGATACTGTGGTCAAAGTTTGAGTTGCCACAAAACACATTCTAAGATATCTAACCCTTTACTGCCACCTGGCGGCTAAAGTGGATGACTCGTCACGTTTCATGTGTCAGGCAGACCGTGACAAACGGGGCCATATGAATCCCCTTCTTACCGGAGAGATATCCGCTGACGTCACATTTCTGAGAAACGTCACAAATTTGGCAAATTCGACAAAAACGGCTCGTTTAGAGGAAGTATGAAGAAAGGCAAGATTATTTTATAAATATCTTTTGCAATGCCTCTATCGTTTGATTTCAAATTTCGGTAACACTTTAGTATGGAGAACATAGTCGAAGTAACAAATACTTAATTTAGAGTTATTTGGACATTAGGGGAACTTATAAGGGTTAGGGTTACTAATAAGCAATAAAGTTATTGAGGGAAGACTTAGTTAATGGCTTACTGGTTGTATAATAAGGCCATGCAGAATAAGGCATTAATAAGTACTTAATAATGACTAATTAAGAGCCAATATGTTACTAATTTGCATGTTAATAAGCAACTAATTAATGGTGAATATGTTCCCCATACTAAAGTGTTACCATGTTTTTTTTACTGGTGCACAAAATGAACCGTGCATGAACATCACCATGTTCAAACAACAAAGCCAACACAGTGCATAAACTCACAACAAACTGCGTGAGAACGTATACTCGATATAACGATGTAGTCTTTTTCTATATCGCACAGAGACAAACCCGCGATATATCGTGCATATCGATATATCGCCCAGCCCTACTTTGAGCTGTTTTTCTAATATGTGAAGCTTGAGAAAATGTCGGACAGGAAGCATCGTAAACGTTTACAGCAACGCTAACATGGTGGTGGATTTTGCAGCAAACAACATCAGCGTCAACATCACAAACATTGTAATTACCTGTCAGGTGTCAGTGGAGACGTACCGTACGCTTGGGAGGGGGAAAGGTGGGTGGCATATTGATTGCAGAAAGTATTTTTATATCTTAAAAGAACAAAGAAAGGCAAAATACCAAGTACTTTAGCACCATTAAAGGTCTTATGTGTGCCCACTTGGTGACATTGCATTTCTATGACAGCCATACTGATCGATATTGGCCTTTTAACAAGTGTTTGATGTAAATGTAGTTGAATGTAGCAATAAACATGGTTTGTTGTCCAAATGCCCACTGATTGGAAGGTTATGCATATGTGGAATATCCATACCTTAGATCAGGGGTCCCCAACCTTTTTTGCACCAGGAACCGGTTTAATGTGGGCATTATTTTCACGGACCGGCCTTCCACGTGTGGCAAATAAATACAGCAAATAAGTGCATGAAAAATGAATTACATGAAAAAAGTCATTAGTGGAATTAGTGGGAGCCCCTGGCTTTTTCCCTTTGCAAAAAAGCTCTCCATAGACTTTTGTCTTTTTACTAATTTTTGCTCGTAGTAGACTTTTTTTTTTTTGGCTTTAGTATCTGATAGGAGATACATCACATTCAAGGACAAAAGCCTGGATATATATTCAAGCAAGAAATACTTGCCGTTAGATCCTATATATTTCTGTGGCTTTTTATTTCCATTTTTATTTGCAATATTTCATACGTAGATACACTGTTAACTTTTTTTGGTCCAATTTTCCATGCGTAAATACGTCTGTTATTGCTAGCTACTTGTGTAATATGACTACGTGCAATAACACCAGCACTTTAACTTACTCGGCCAAAGATGTGTATTTTCTTCCTTCAGCACAATTATTATATGCAACAATTTAGCACTTCTCCATCTGCCTTATGCACTTGAACTACTATGGTCACTTTGTTCCTGATCTGCCCTGATCTTAGGTCATCAACCTGCAGATGGAACCTAGCTTTTTCGCTACGATTTGGCACCTTTTTAGATTTTATATGTTTATTAATGTGCATTGTCACATGTAACAAATATAACAAATGGTGACTTCGACTTCGTATCAGGAGTTGTCAGAGGTGGGACCAAGTCATTGTTTTGCAAGTCATAAGTAAGTCTCAAGTCTTTGCCCTCAAGTCCCGAGTCAAGACAGGAAAGTCCCGAGTCAAGTCCAAAGCCAAGACTTGAAAGTCTCAAGTCAAATCCCAAGTCCTGCATTTTGAGTTTCGAGTCCTTTCAAGTCCTTTTAACCACAGACTAATATATTTACACGGATTGTGTATGCTTTTAAATCGTTGTATTTATTTATTAAAACAAGTGCATTTGAAATTGCAGGAAAAAAAAGTGCTGACATTGCACTTCATAATAGCACTATTAACCAGTCATTTTAAACATTTAACTTATTCCTTTACAGAATAAACACATTGGAAAAAACAAGTGCAACTGTACTTATTTGCACAAAAGTGTTAACATTGTATTTGCTTGGCATATTGCATTGTAACTACAAACCCCGTTTCCATATGAGTTGGGAAATTGTGTTAGATGTAAATATAAACAGAATACAATGATTTGCTAATCATTTTCAACCCATATTCAATTGAATGCACTACAAAGACAAGATATTTGATGTTCAAACTCATAAACGTTATTTTTTTTTTGCAAATAATAATTAACTTAGAATTTCATGGCTGCAACACGTGACAAAGTAGTTGGGAAAGGGCATGTTCACCACTGTGTTACATGGCCTTTCCTTTTAACAACACTCAGTAAACGTTTGGGAACTGAGGAGACACATTTTTTAAGCTTCTCAGGTGGAATTCTTTCCCATTCTTGCTTGATGTACAGCTTAAGTTGTTCAACAGTCCGGGGGTCTCCGTTGTGGTATTTTAGGCTTCATAATGCACCACACATTTTCAATGGGAGACAGGTCTGGACTACAGGCAGGCCAGTCTAGTACCCGCACTCTTTTACTATGAAGCCACGTTGATGTAACACGTGGCTTGGCATTGTCTTGCTGAAATAAGCAGGGGCGTCCATGGTAACGTTGCTTGGATGGCAACATATGTTGCTCCAAAAACTGTATGTACCTTTCAGCATTAATGGCGCCTTCACAGATGTGTAAGTTACCCATGTCTTGGGCACTAATACACCCCCATACCATCACAGATGCTGGCTTTTCAACTTTGCGCCTATAACAGTCCGGATGGTTCTTTTCCTCTTTGGTCCGGAGGACACGACATCCACAGTTTCCAAAAACAATTTGAAATGTGGACTCGTCAGACCACAGAACTATTTTCCACTTTGTATCAGTCCATCTTAGATGAGCTCAGGCCCAGCAAAGCCGACGGCGTTTCTGGGTGTTGTTGATAAACGGTTTTCGCCTTGCATAGGAGAGTTTTAACTTGCACTTACAGATGTAGCAACCAACTGTAGTTACTGACAGTAGGTTTCTGAAGTGTTCTTGAGCCCATGTGGTGATATCCTTTACACACTGATGTCGCTTGTTGATGCAGTACAGCCTGAGGGATCCAAGGTCACGGGCTTAGCTGCTTACGTGCAGTGATTTCTCCAGATTCTCTGAACCCTTTGATGATATTACGGACCGTAGATGGTGAAATCCCTAAATTCCTTGCAATAGCTGGTTGAGAAAGGTTTTTCTTAAACTGTTCAACAATTTGCTCACGCATTTGTTGACAAAGTGGTGACCCTCGCCCCATCCTTGTTTGTGAATGACTGAGCATTTCATGGAATCTACTTTTATACCCAATCATGGCACCCACCTGTTCCCAATTAGCCTGCACAACTGTGGGATGTTCCAAATAAGTGTTTGATGAGCATTCCTCAACTTTATCAGTATTTATTGCCACCTTTCCCAACTTCTTTGTCACGTGTTGCTGGCATCAAATTCTAAAGTTAATGATTATTTGCAAAAAAAAATGTTTATCAGTTTGAACATCAAATATGTTGTCTTTGTAGCATATTCAACTGAATATGGGTTGAAAATGATTTGCAAATCATTGTATTCCGTTTATATTTACATCTAACACAATTTCCCAACTCATATGGAAACGGGGTTTGTAGTTCCACAGCAGTTTCTATCCTGTTCTTACCTTATATTTCATTGATCTCATCTCATACTGTATGTGTGTTGATGTGTGCGTACACATGAAAAACATGAACATAACAATGAACAGAGTTGTACTTTTTAGATGTCAGGACCCTATGCAATATGTACAAATACTCTTAATATAGTATACATTTTTACCGACCTTTATTTGACTGTTTGTCTTTTTGTAGGTGGCTAAAATACGCGGTGCTGCTGACCGCCGTCTAACGTTACGTTACTGTGTGTGATACATTGACTAACGTAACGTTATGCAACCCTGCTTAAAAAAAAAAATCACTTGACAAAAAGTATGAATAAGGTAGCGAACTGCAGTGGACGCAACAGATTGCCACGTTTGCAATGACGTTATAACGTTAGCAGTGAGTTTACAGCCTCACTGATTTAACTACACAACAAATAAAAGTTACGTTACTTTGCCAACAAACGTTAGCTTACATTCAAAACTCACCCTTCTTTGTGCATCTTCAAATGTCGAACCAATTTGGAAGTTGTTGCGTCTCTGTCTGTAATCTTCGAATCGCGTGTTTTATATACCGGTACTGCAATTCGTTTTTTGTTGACTAACTCGTAGTTTTAATACCCGAACGAAACTATCTTAGGTATCATTTTTGCTCACTGGCGCGTTGTTTGACAGCTCTTCTCCACATGTTGTACTGCAATTTGATTGGATGAATGCTGTCGGATGAAAACAACGTGGATCTAATTTGATTGGATGTTGTACTGACAGACACACACTCTGACAGACACACACACGTACACAATGAGAGATACAGAGCGCTCCTAAATAACTTTTTAATCTTTGGGTTTTGGGGAAAGTAGCAAGTCTTGTCAAGTCAAAAGGCTCAAGTCCAAGTGAAGTCACAAGTCATTGATGTTAAAGTTAGAGATGTCCGATAATGGCTTTTTGCCGATATCCGATATTCCGATGTTGTCCAACTCTTTAATTACCGATACTGATATCAACCGATACCGATATATACAGTTGTGGAATTAACACATTATTATGCGTAATTTGGACAACCAGGTATGGTTTTCATAAAATAAAATAAGATAAATAAATTAAAAACATTTTCTTGAATAAAAAAAGAAAGTAAAACAATATAAAAACAGTTACATAGAAACTAGTAATTAATGAAAATTAGTAAAATTAACTGTTAAAGGTTAGTACTATTAGTGGACCAGCAGCACGCACAATCATGTGTGCTTACGGACTGTATCCCTTGCAGACTGTATTGATATATATTGATATATAATGTAGGAACCAGAGTATTAATAACAGAAAGAAACAACCCTTTTGTGTGAATGAGTGTCAATGAGTGTAAATGGGGGAGGGAGGTTTTTTGGGTTGGTGCACTAATTGTAAGTGTATCTTGTTTTTTATGTTGATTTAATAAAAAAATAAAAATAAAAATAATAAGATACCGATTATACAAAAAAACGATACCGATAATTTATCGCCATTATCAGACATCTCTAATATGGGCCATGCAAAATCTTTGTTATGCAGTCTGGACACAAATCCCTCCAGTCCCCCATAGTTAAAACACATATTGACTGTGACAAGATGTACTTTGTTTAGCGATAATAGGATGTTGGGGATGGCGTGGCGATGTTGGGAGAGTGGCCGTCCGAGCAACCTGAGGGTTCCTTGTTCGATCCCCACCTACCAACTTAGTCACGTCCGTTGTGTCCTTGAGCAAGACACTTCACCCTTGCTCCTGATGGGTCGTGGTTAGGGCCTTGCATGGCAGCTCCCGCCATCAGTGTGTGAATGTGTGTGTGAATGGGTGAATGTGGAAGTAGTGTCAAAGCGCTTTGAGTACCTTGAAGGTAGAAAAGCGCTTTACAAGTATAACCCATTTACTGTTTATGTTTATATATTTATTTCATGAATCTATTTATTTTTGAATAATTTCATCTCAGTAAAGTTGGTTTGCACTCATTTTTTTGTGGCGCTTCTTTACACTTTTTCTCGTTGGATTTCCCAGTTTCCTGGAAGGCAGCATGAACCTACCAGTTCTCATATTTGTCCAGGTATGGTGAAGATACGGTACTTAAAAAAAATAAAATAATAAAATAAGATAAATAAATTAAAAACTTTTTCTTGAATAAAAAAGAAAGTAAAACAATATAAAAACAGTTACACAGAAACTAGTAATTAATGAAAATTAGTACAATTAACTGTTAAAGGTTAGTACTATTAGTGGACCAGCAGCACGCACAATCGTGTGTGCTTACGGACTGTATCCCTTGCAGACTGTATTGATATATATTGATATATAATGTAGGAACCAGAATATTAATAACAGAAAGAAACAACCCTTTTGTGCGAATGAGTGTGAATGGGGGAGGGAGGTTTTTTTCGGTTGGTGCACTAATTGTAAGTGTTTTTTATGTTGATTTAATAAAAAAATAAAAAATAAAAAACACCGATAATAAAAAAAACGATACCGATAATTTCCGATATTACATTTTAACGCATATATCGGCCGATAATATCGGCCTGCTGTTATCGGACATGTCTAGTTAAAGTCTAAGTCGAGTTGCAAGTCTCTTTACATTTTGTCAAGTCGAGTCCAAGTCATGTGACTCGAGTCCACACCTCTGGGAGTTGTATAATAAATCTATGATCAAGCTTATTGGTGTGTCTGGTGGGACTTGGTGAAAGTGAAGTAGGAGAAAATGCGGTCGGTTATAAATTATTTAACGTCTCTGTGCGGCCCGGTGGTTGGGGACCACTGCCTTAGCTTTACCTGCTTATTGAAACCCAACCTGCACATGTTCATTCGTCACCACAGTCACCACAACAAGGCGCTGATCAGATCGGAGACAAGAACCGCGTTGTCTTTTCATCCCATATGGCAGCTTTTCTTTCAATTTCTCGCATAATACTCACCCCTCCTGACCCCTTTTGCGACAGCGTTTCATTTTTTTTGGTCGTCCTCAAAGTACACCTCCGTGTGCACGAGTTCCCTCGGGAGTGTCTCATCTAACTGTCCGAGATGATCCATATCCACCGCGCTACTTGTCGGCTGTTCAGACAGTGATAAACGACTCTGGGAGTTTGTGCGAGGCATGCTGCCACAGATAAAGCAGCTGCGTGGATGTTGACCTACCTGCGGCCCAAAGATGGACACTGTAAATATACGCAGACACACTCTTGGCATCGCCGGACAAATATGAGAACTGCTAGGTTCATGCTGCCTTCCAGGAAACTGGGAAATCCAACGAAAAAAAGTGTAAAGAGGCGCTACAAAAAAATGAGTGCAAACCAACTTTACTGAGATGAAATTATACAAAAATAAATAGATTCATGAAATAAATATATAAACATAAATGGGTTATACTTGTAGGGCAGCACGGTGGAAGAGGGGTTAGTGTATCTGCCTCACAATACGAAGGTCCTGAGTAGTCCTGAGTTCAATCCCGGGCTCGGGATCTTTCTGTGTGGAGTTTGCATGTTCTCTCCGTGACTGCGTGGGTTCCCTCCGGGTACTCCGGCTTCCTCCCACCTCCAAAGACATGCACCTGGGGATAGGTTGATTGGCAACACTACATTGGCCCTAGAGTGTGAATGTTGTCTTTCTATCTGTGTTGGCCCTGCGATGAGGTGGAGACTTGTCCAGGGTGTACCCCGCCTTCCGCCCGAATGCAGCTGAGATAGGCTCCAGCACCCCCCGCGACCTCGAAGGGAATAAGTGGTAGAAAATGGATGGATGGATGGGTTATACTTGTAAAGCGCTTTTCTACCTTTAAGGTACTCAAAGCGCTTTGACACTACTTCCACATTCACCCATTCACACACACATTCACACACACATTCACACACTGATGGCGGGAGCTGCCATGCAAGGCTCTAACCACGACCCATCAGGAGCAAGGGTGAAGTGTCTTGCTCAAGGACACAACGGACGTGACTAAGTTGGTAGAAGGTGGGGATCGAACAAGGAACCCTCAGGTTGCTGGGACGGCCACTCTCCCAACTGCGCCACGCCGTCCCCAACATCCTATTGTCGCTAAACAAAGTAAATCTTGTCACAGTCAATATGTGTTTTAACTATGGGGGATTGGAGGGATTTGTGTCCAGACTGCATAACAAAGATTTTGTATGGCCCATATTAGAGATGTCTGATAATGCCGATAAATGCGTTAAAATGTAATATCGGAAATTATTGGTATTGTTTTTTTTATTATCGATATCTTCTTTTTTTTCTTTTCTTTTTTTTTATTTATTTATTTTTTTTAAATTAAATCAACATGAAAAACACAAGATACACTTACAATTAGTGCACCAACCCAAAAAAACCTCCCTCCCCCATTTACACTCATTCACACAAAAGGGTTGTTTCTTTCTGTTATTAATATTCTGGTTCCTACATTATATATCAATATATATCAATACAGTCTGCAAGGGATACAGTCCGTAAGCACACATGATTGTGCGTGCTGCTGGTCCACTAATAGTACTAACCTTTAACAGTTAATTTGACTCATTTTCATTAATTACTAGTTTCTATGTAACTGTTTTTATATTGTTTTACTTTCTTTTTTATTCAAGAATTTTTTTTTAATTTATTTATCTTATTTTTTTTAGAAGTACCTTATCTTCACCATACCTTGTTGTCCAAATTAGGCATAATAATGTGTTAATTCCACAACTGTATATATCGGTTGATATCGGTATCGGTAATTAAAGAGTTGGACAATATCGGAATATCGGATATCGGCAAAAAGCCATTATCGGACATCCTTAGCCCATATTTTTAATTAATGTACTTTAATTTACAGGAGCATCCTGCGTTTTTAGGGGTCTACTGCAAAAACCTATGGTCAAAGATCCTCTGTGGTTTAAATGTAACTTAGATATTGGGTTTCACTATGTAAAAGCGCTTTGAGTCACTAGAGAAAAGCGCTATATAAATATAATTCACTTCACTTCTATTTTTTTCGCTGTTTTTTAATGACTTACTGTAAAAAAACAGTAGTCAAAGATCCTCTCTATGACCAGAATGTTCTGCTGTTCTTTAAGGCCTGAAAATGTCTCATCAAAGATCCTTTATGTGATAGAGAGTTTTGATCTTTCCAAAAACCTACTGTGAAAAAATAAATTAAAACGCTAGTCAAAGATCCTCTATGTGACAGGAGCGTTCTGCTGTTTTTAAATGATTTATTACAAAAACACTAGTCAAATATGTTCAAAGTGACAAGAGTGTTCTGCTGTTTTTAAGGACATATTGAAAAACGAATGCTGGTCAAAGATCCTATATGTGACAGGAGCGTTTTACTGTTTTTAATGACCTACTGAAAAAGCAGAGTCAAAAATCGTCTATGTGACAAGAGTATTTTGCTGTTTTTAAGAACCTACTGGAAAAAACATGTGAATCAAAGATCCTCTTTGTGACAGCAGCATTCTGCTACCTACACAAAAAAGCCCAGTAAAATGTCCTCTATGAGACTGGAGCGTTTTACTATTTTTAATGACCAACTGAAAATGTCTTGTCAAAGATCCTTTATGTGAAAGAGAGTTTTGCTCTTTCCAAGAACCTACTGGGGGGAAAAAAAACGCTAGTCAAAGATCCTCTATGTGACAGGAGCATTCTGCTGTTTTTAAATTATTTATTACAAAAACACGAGTCAAATATGTTCAAAGTGACAAGAGCCTTCTGCTGTTTTTAAGGACATATTGAAAAACAAATTCTGGTCAAAGATCCTATATGTGACAGGAGCGTTTTACTGTTTTTAAGAACCTACTGGAAAAATTGCGAATCAGGACCATTCTGCTGTTTTTAAGGACCTACTATAAAAGCCCAGTAAAAAGACCTTCTATGAGTTTGGAGTGTTTTACTGTTTTTAATAAGCAACTGAGAAAGCCTCGTCAAAGATCCTTTATGTGAATGAGAGTTTTGCTCTTTCCAAGAACCTACTGAAAAAAAACGCTAGTCAGAGATTCTCTATGTGACAGGAGCATTCTGCTGTTTTTAAGGACCTACTAAAAAAAACACAAGTCAAAGATCCTCTATGTGAAAGTGTTTTGTCGTTTTTAAGAACCCACTAAAAAACAAAAATGCTATTCAAAGATCCTCCATGGGACAGGAGCATTCTGCTGTCTTTAAGGACCTACTAAAAAGCCCAGTAAAAAATATTCTATGAGTTTGGAGTGTTTTACTGTTTTTAATAACCAACTGAGAAAGCCTCGTTAAAGATCCTTTATGTGAAAGAGAGTTTTGATCTTTCCGAGAACCTACTGAAAAAAACTGCTAGTCAAAGATCCTTTATGTAAAAGAGTTTTGCTCTTTCCAAGAACCTACTGAAAAAAACTGCTAGTCAAAGATCCTTTATGTGACAGGAACGTTCTGCTGTTTTTAAAGACCTACTGAGAAGAAAACAAACAGTAGTCTGAGATTCTCTATGTGACAGGAGCATTCTGCTGTTTTTAAGAACCTACTGGGAAAAAAAATGCAAGTCAAAGATCCTCTATGTGAAAGTGTTTTGCACTTTCCAAGAACCTACTGAAAAAAACTGTTAGTCAAAGATCCTTTGTGAAATAGTTTTGCTCTTTCCAAGAACCTACTGAAAAAAACAGCCAGTCAAAGATCCTTTATGTGACAGGAGCGTTCTGCTGTTTTTAAAGACCTACTGAGAAGAAGAAAAAACACTTGTCAGAGATTCTCTATGTGACAGGAGCATTCTGCTGTTTTTAAGAACCTACTGAAAAAAAAATGCAAGTCAAAGATCCTCTATGTGAAAGTGTTTTGCACTTTCCAAGAACCTACTGAAAAAAACTGTTAGTCAAAGATCCTTTGTGAAATAGTTTTGCTCTTTCCAAGAACCTACTGAAAAAAACTGCCAGTCAAAGATCCTTTATGTGACAGGAGCGTTCTGCTGTTTTTAAAGACCTACTGAGAAGAAGAAAAAACACTTGTCAGAGATCCTCTATGTGATAGGAGCATTCTGCTGTTTTTAAGGACCTACTAAAATAAAATGCAAGTCAAAGATCCTCTATGTGACAATAGTGTTTTGTTGTTTTTAAGAACCTACTGGAAAAAACGCAAGTCAAAGATCCTCTAAGTGAAAGAGTGTGTTGTCGTTTTTAAAAACCCACTAAAAAAACAAAAATGCTATTCAAAGATCCTCCATGTAACAGGAGCATTCTGCTGTTTTTAAGGACCTACTAAAAAGCCCATTAATAGATCTTCTATGAGTTTGGAGTGTTTTACTGTTTTTAATAACCAACTAAGAAAGCCTCGTCAAAGATCCTTTATGTGAAAGAGTGTTTTGCTCTTTCCGAGAACCTACTGAAAAAAACTGCTAGTCAAAGATCCTTTATGTAAAAGAGTTTTTCTCTTTCCAAGAACCTACTGAAAAAGACTGCTAGTCAAAGATCCTTTATGTGACAATAGCGTTCTGCTGTTTTTAAAGACCTACTGAGAAGAAAAAAAACGGTAGTCTGAGATTCTTTGTGACAGGAGCATTCTGCTGTTTTTAAGGACCTACTGAAAAAAAAATGCAAGTCAAAGATCCTCTATGTGAAAGTGTTTTGCACTTTCCAAGAACCTACTGAAAAAAACTGTTAGTCAAGGATCCTTTATGTGAAATAGTTTTGCTCTTTCTAAGAACCTACTGAAAAAAACTGAGTCATAGATCCTTTATGTGACAGGAGCGTTCTGCTGTTTTTAAAGACCTATTGAGAAGGAAAAAAAAAACGCTAGTCAAAGATCCTTTATGTGACAGGAGCGTTCTGCTGTTTTTAAAGACCCACTGAGAAGGAAAAAAAACACTCGTCAGAGATTCTCTGTGACAGGAGCATTCTGCTGTTTTTAAGGACCTACTAAAAAAAATTGCAAGTCAAAGATCCCCTATGTGAAAGTGTTTTGCACTTTCCAAGAACCTACTGAAAAAAACTGTTAGTCAAGGATCCTTTATGTGAAATAGTTTTGCTCTTTCTAAGAACCTACTGAAAAAAACTGTTAGTCAAAGATCCTTTATGTGACAGGAGCGTTCTGCTGTTTTTAAAGACCTATTGAGAAGGAAAAAAAAAACGCTAGTCAAAGATCCTTTATGTGACAGGAGCGTTCTGCTGTTTTTAAAGACCCACTGAGAAGGAAAAAAAAAACACTAGTCAGAGATTTTCTATGTGACAGGAGCATTCTGCTGTTTTTAAGGACCTACTAAAAAAATGCCAGTCAAAGATCCTCTATGTGAAAGTGTTTTGTCGTTTTTAAGAACCCACAAAAAACAAAAAACTTTATTCAAAGATCCTCCACATGACAGGAGGGTTCTGCTGTTAAGTGTTTTTAGGAACCTGCTGCAAAAATGTTTGTCTGATACCTTTCTCAAGCTCTAACTAGGACCCTTCCTATTTCCCAGCAGCCTTGAATGCAGCATTAAATGATGCTTCAAGCTGGCAGCCATTAATAAACCCACCAAATGAAAGCCGTGTATTAGTTCTTGCACTTCAGCGTGACTTTTAAAGATGGTCTGCTGGATAAGACCCTCAGGAAGATGATCTGTCATTTCCTCTTTTTGCGCTTTGTTGACACAGATAAATAGTCTCCCTGCCGCAGCCTCGTGATTATGTCACAAAGGGGGGTTAGGTTTGCACAACGCTGAATCAATAACGCATTAACTTAATAAAGGATTTGCAAGTGGGCTGGACAGACCTTGCTGACTTTTTTTTTAAGTAATCCGCCGTGATTAACGTCTAATTTCACAGCTGACTTGAAAGGCCACTTGTTTGCTTTGACATAGGTCTGTTGTTACTGTTGTTACTGTTGTTGTTGTTGTGTCCTCATTAAGAGTTCAAATAACATCACATCTGCCACTTTTTGCCAACCAGTCCTTATACCCTCTACTTTATCATTGTGATAATGAGCTGTTAGATCCACCATTAAGTAGTAGTAGTCCTTCAATACAGCAAAAGTGGGACCTAACGTACACCAGCATCATATAAGTCAACCTGAATCGTAATAAAAATAGAATAATAATCGCCTCCCACTAGGATAAATTATATGTATAGTTAATTTCTGTTGTGTTTCATTTTGCTCACTCCCTTTATTACTTAAGTACAGTACAGTATTAAAAATGGCTCCACAACTTTTATCGTTTTAAAAAAAATATTATTTATTGTTGTCAAAGGGTGATGAAACAGTGAAACTTGCCATCTTGGTAGAGAAACTACACCACTGGTAAAACAGCAGAATGCTCCTGTCACAGAGAATCTCTGACTAGTGTTTTTTTTCCCTTCTCCTCCTTTTTTTTCAGTAGGTTCTTAGAAAGAGCAAAACTATTTCACATAAAGGATCTTTGACTAACAGTTTTTTTCAGTAGGTTCTTGGAAAGTGCAAAACACTTTCACATAGAGGATCTTTGACTTGCTTTTTTTTCCCCAGTAGGTCCTTAAAAACAGCAGAATGCTCCTGTCACAGAAAATCTCAGACTACCGTTTTTTTTCTTCTCAGTAGGTCTTTAGAAACAGCAGAACGCTCCTGTCACATAAAGGATCTTTGACTAGCGTTTTTTTTCCTTCCCAGTGGGTCTTTAAAAACAGCAGAACGCTCCTGTCACATAAAGGATCTTTGACTAACAGTTTTTTTCAGTAGGTTCTTAGAAAGAGCAAAACTATTTCACATAAAGGATCTTTGACTAAGTTTTTTTCAGTAGGTTCTTGGAAAGTGCAAAACACTTTCACATAGAGGATCTTTGACTTGCATTTTTTTTTTCAGTAGGTCCTTAAAAACAGCAGAACGCTCCTGTCACATAAAGAATCTCAGACTACCGTTTTTTTTCTTCTCAGTAGGTCTTTAGAAACAGCAGAACGCTCCTGTCACATAAAGGATCTTTGACTAGCAGTTTTTTTCAGTAGGTTCTTGGAAAGAGCAAAACTCTCTTTTACATAAAGGATCTTTGACTAGCAGTTTTTTTCAGTAGGTTCTTGGAAAGTGCAAAACTCTCTTTTACATAAAGGATCTTTGACTAGCAGTTTTTTTCAGTAGGTTCTCGGAAAGAGCAAAACACTCTTTCACATAAAGGATCTTTGACGAGACTTTCTCAGTTGGTTATTAAAAACAGTAAAACACTCCAAACTCATAGAATATCTTTTACTGGGCTTTTTTAGTGGGTCCTTAAAAACGGCAGAATGCTCCTGTCACATGGAGGATCTTTGAATAGCGTTTTTGTTTTTTTAGTGGGTTTTTAAAAACGACAACACACTCTTTCACATAGAGGATCTTTGACTTGCGTTTTTTACAGTAGGTTCTTAAAAACAACAAAACACTATTGTCACATAGAGGATCTTTGACTTTCATTTTATTTTAGTGACATGTTAGTGACATGTTCTACAAGTTGTCTATTGGAGTACACTTCAGATACAATACTGATATTGGAGCATTAAGTATTGGCCGATATGCAGATTGATCCGATTTGATATTAGCACACACACAAATAATAACAATAATAGCAATAATAATAATAGATTTTATTTGTAAAAAGCACTTTGCATTGAGCAAACTACCTGAAAGTGCTACAGTGTATTAAAATAAAATACAATAAAAAGATAATAAAAACAAATAAAAAATTAAAACTAGAACAGCCTAATAGCTAGAACTAGTATGCATACCGTATTTTCTTGAATTGCCGCCGGGTCGGTAATTAATTTAAAACCTCTTCTCACTCCGGCGCTTACCAAAGGCATGCGGTAAATTTAGGCCTGCGCTTATAAATTTGAGTGTAATGTAAGGATACCATCATGAAAAGCACATTTAATAAAAAAAAATTTTTATGATGGTCTTACCTTTACTTATAAATGAAGTCCATGCGCAGCTCCTTCTGACCAAAAGCATAGATAACTTGTTTATAGAAGTCTGCCTTATCTTTCTTCAGTTTTAAAAGTCTCTCTGTCTTGATGGAGATCTTCCTTTAATTATTACCTCCTGCTTCGATTGAAAGTCCAGTTTAGAAAACTGTTTTATTTTAGATATGTAATCCTCCGTGTTAAAAGTGCAAGCGAGAGGAAAAAGAGGAAAAAAACGATCGCTGCTCACTGTTGCTGCTTGTTGTCACTTCTTCTGCAGCCGAGTAGTCGCAAGAAGGATCACTAGCGCCCTCTACCACCAGGAGGCGGGAGTCATTTAATGACTCATATTCGACACACGCAGCTACGGTATATTAATAAAACATAGCTGCTTACTGTTCTTTTTAGCATATTCAATAGCTTGGACCTTAAATCCTACTGAATAGCTCTTAATCTTCTTCCCTTTATGCGATTTCAAATTATTGAAATCAGCCTCCTCCATTTTGAAAATGATGACAGGTGAAGTGTCACTCGTGACGTGACGAGTTTGACCCGGCGGAAATTCTAGGCATATGCTAATTATTTTGCTAAACGAGTTTGACCTGGTGGAAATTCTAGACATGCACTAATAAAAATAATATTTTGCGAAACAAGTTTGACCCGGCGTTAATCCTGAGCCGGCGGTAATGCTAAGCATGCGCTAATTATTTTGCGAAACGAGTTTGACCCGGCGGTAATTCTAGGCAGGCGCATACTATATACCCGGCGGCAATTCAAGGAAATACGGTATATCTAAAAAAAAAAAAAAGGCTTTTTTTTAAAAAGAAGGGTTTTTAAACCTTTTTTAAAAGCATCCACAGTCTGTGGTACCCTCAGGTGGTCAGAGAGAACGTTCCACAGACTGGGAGTGGCGGAGCAGAAAGCCCGGTCTCCCATTGTTCGTAGCTTTGTCCTCGGAGTTTGGAGGAGGTTAGCCTGTCCGGAGCGGAGGTGTCGTGTGGAGGATTTGGGGGTGAGCAGTTCTTTGAGGTAATACAATAAATAGTTGTATTATTTTGTAAAGCGGGATGTTAGAAAAGGTTTGCTCAAGTGAAATGACTCAAACCGAGAACAATGAAGGGTATGAAAAAAACAAAACACTTGAGTATTTACCGTATGGAATAGACTTATGCTGCCTTTAAGTTGAAGTGGAGTGGTAATGGTGACAATATTTATTTAAGGTAAACTTATGACGCAGTAAGTTGAGTGATGCGATCGCATTTGTCACTGGATATTTTCTAGTGCGCTTCTTCCTTGGAGACTTCGTTTGTGAAAAAATAATAATAAAGCAATTATGAATTTTTGATACTTGTTGGTAATGACATATCGTTTTTTTTAGAAATATTGTTCAATTAAGGACACTTAGTTCATATGTCTAGCTTGTGTGCTATTGTGTTCTTAGCTGTTGCGTACATGCACCTGTCATTCTATAGCCTACCTGTTTACCTTTTGTGAATCCATCCATCCATCCATTTTCTACCGCTTGTCCCTTTTGGGGTCGTGGGGGGTGCTGGAATGATTTCACTAAAACACAGTAAAATACCAAACTTATATCAGAAGTGTAAATACTAGCCTATATAATACGATATCAGACTAATATCTGATATCAACATCGGATGAAGGACACTCCTATTTTCTAGCGTATTTTAATTACATGAGAGGCAAAATATTATTACAACACCTAAAGAACACTTCCCCTGAGTATGTTTTTATGCCACTGCAAGCAACAATAAAGAAATAATAAAACATTTATATATTCATAAAATATTATCAGTAGACAGTGAGTGCTGATGCCATTTTTTTTAAAAACCTGCTACAATTTTTTAAAACTTTTAATTTTTAAACATTTGGATTAAAAAACAGATACATTCCACAAACTGACTTCTTTACCATGTCTATTAACATATTGCCAAATTTGATAGATATCATGTATATATTAGGGGTGTAAAGGTTTTGATTAATATGTGTGTATATGTGTACCTAATTGTACGGTGGCCAGTAAGGACTGATGCCCAAAACAGAACTTAAGAAAAAAAAAAAGTACAATCCTGTAGCAAATTGCAGCATCAATAACTGCTTTTTATTCATAATAACAATATAAAATAATATTAACAACAACAATAATAATATATAAATGTAATATTAGTATTGTAATAATAATACTAATCATTTATTATTACTATTATTATTATCTAATAATAATACTTGTGTAATAATAATTATGGTTACTATTGTAATTATGTTATAATAATTATATATAAGAACACAAATATTGTAATAATAATAATAATATTGTAATAAAATAAATAAAATATATAGGTATTATGTATAATATTAATATTGTAATATAACAATTTGTTGTTTTACGATATAATTAATAATAATCATCATAATCATAGTATAATCATATGTACGGTGGCCAGTAAGGACTGATGCCCAAAACAGAACTGAAGAAAAAAAATTACAATCCTGTAGCAAATTGCAGCATCCATAACTGCTTTTTATTCATAATAACAATATAAAATAATATTAACAACACTAATAATATATACATTTAATATTAGTATTGTAATGATAAAAATAATAATACGAATCATTCATTATTATTATTATTATTATTATTATTATTATTATTATTATTATTATTATTATTATCTAATATACTTGTGTAATAATAATTATGGTTACTATTGTAATTATGTTATAAAAAATATATATAAGAACACAAATATGTTAATAATAATAATAATATTGTAATAAAATAAATAAAATATATAGGTATTATGTATAATATTAATATTGTAATACAACAATTATTTGTTTTACGATATAAATTATAATTATCATAATCCTAGTATTGATAATAATTATAAACATAGTAATAATAATTAGAATTATAATCATAATACCATTATTATTAACAATAATCATTAGTAATATTATGATTATTATTATCTTTGTATAGACAGCTTGAATCTTTGTGTACATATGTACTCCAGATAAAGTGCTGATGTCAAAGAAGGTACTTTTTAAATTAAATAATTTCTTAACATGAACCCACTTCAATCACTGTAACAAAATCCACATCTTTTAAAACCTTATTTTTTTGGATCCAGAAACGGATTATACAACTCGTGCATTTTTGGATCATGTTTGAACAGATGGTTCGCCGAATGTGTGAGAAAAATGACACCATAAAACGTATTTTGGGCGATGACTGCGTGCATCTTCTATTATCTTCCCCATTAGTGCGTAGAAAATGGACACCAGACCACTGACATCTCCATCTCTTTGTGTCTCCAAGTCTTTCCTACGGATGCCAGATGATATTAATAAGATCTCTGTCATCCTCTCCACGGACATGACAACATGTCCACTTTGTATTTCAGTCTGTCTTTTGCCTGCAAGTGCATTACCTGCATCGCCAAGATTGGAACGTTTCAAAGCTGCTCGCACAGTTGAGTTGGATGCTTGACTGTGTTCTTTTCAGCCTTCACAATGTCCACACACACACACACACACACACACACACACACACACACACACACACACACACACACACACACACACACACACACACACACACACACACACACACACACACACACCAACCAGAGTGATTATTGCATTGACTTGTCATGTGGGCAGTCAGTGAAAGGTTGACATGATGACACCAACAGGCCACCTGTCAAGATGCTTATCTCATCCACCATTTAAATCCTATTTTATTCCATATTTGCATGAGTTATCATTCAATAGTCTTATTCACATTCAAGAAAAGTCCGAATGTTCCTACTACTTTGTCATAACTGCTCTTTATTTGATACTGCTAATTTTGGTATCCATCCGATACTCAGTGAGTACTTTTTACTTGAACATTTTCAAGATCATTGAATGATTCTGTGACTTTTATTTCATTTGTAAATGTCAGACTTAATCACGAGACAAACATTTTAGACAAACAAATGTTTTTTTTACATCAAACTTATTTGTGAACAATTTAATGATGTATACACACAACAACATAAGATAATGTCAACCAATCAATCAAACTTTATTTATAAAGCGCTTTTCATACATAAAAGAAATGCAGCGCAAAGTACTTTACAAAGTTAAAAACAACACCCATATCCCCCATAATCACATACGTACGCACGGACACACATACCTAACACAAATACACACACACACACACACACAAAATACACAGAGCTGAGTCCTCTGTACTCAGACATGCAATCAATGCTCCATATAGTTATGGACCAATGATTGCATGTCTGAGAACTCTCCTCTATACTCAGACATGCAATCATTGGTCCATAACCATATGGAGCAATGATTGCATGTCTGAGTACAGAGGAGCCATGTGAGTAGACACTATCACAGGGGCCATCTGCACCAGGAGGTCATCAGACCATGGCCACCAGGACGCTGACACAAAAGCGCCCCTAAAAGCATGGCCGATAACCCCTGAGGCCGATGGCTCATCTGAGGAACATTGGAAAATAAAAATAATAGAACTTGTAAAATAGTAAGAACCATGAGTAGAGATAAAGAATAAAATACAAGTAAAACACATGAAGATGAAAAAAAAAAAGTAAAAAATGGAGCACTATCAACAAAATAATACAATTATTACCTTTTACTAACCAGTGCAGACATGTAGAAAGTAACACATTTTTTGGCAAATCATATAGTTGATGTAGATGCCCATATTGACTGTACACGTTTACTTTACAAAAGAGAAGTGTAGGATACTTCTCTTGTTGCCTTATTTGTATTTCACTTTATTAAATGTATTTATATTATCATTTGGTGCAGCCGGGCCAGAGCAGGAGGGGATAGAAAGAGGAAAAAAAGGAAGACAGAGGGGGAAATTGTGGGGACAAGAGGGGGATAAGACAGAGAGACAACACCAACAGCTAACAACAACAACAACAATAGAACAACATCAGCAAACAGGATATGTACAAATATGATGGTAAAAGTGATAGCAAAGAAGCAGTTAGTGAAACAAATAATAATAATACAGAAATGACAATGAACATTATTACACTACAAGTGGATCAATACAAATACCAATAGAAAAGCACTATTGATAATGAACAATACCAATAATTTACCTCTATTGACAACAATACAGTTGTTCAAATGCAACAATACATATATGTAATTTTAACATGAAATACAAAAGAAAGCAGATAAATGGAGAGGAAGAAAGAGAAGCCAACTATAGTAACCTTGTACATTGTTATAGTATAAATAGGTGAAGCTTTGTCAGTGTCATTACTAAGTGTAGCATCGATATCAATGCAGTACTAGTGTAATGGTTACTATATTTATGTTCTCTACTGTTTATTTTCACAGATACATTTTTTGATGTGTTTATATTTACATTGTTTTATATTGTCGTTTTTGCTTTTGTTTATTTATTCAGCACAATTTACTTTTTTTGTTGTTGCTTAAACAATCCTATATACTAAGAGAATAAGGGGATGATTGTTTAGTTGATATCGTCACTCTGCCCTATATTGTCATATATGTTATTAAATTGTTCCCAATATTTTTTTTTTTTGCACAAAATCTATAAAGGCCTACTGAAACCCACTACTACCGACCACGCAGTCTGATAGTTTATACATCAATGAGGAAATCTTAACTTTGCAACACATGCCAATACGGCCGTGTTAGCTTACTTAAGTGCAATTTTAATTTTCGCGCGAAATATCCTGCTGAAAACGTCTCGGTATGATGACGCCGGCGAGTGACGTCACGGATTGTAGAGGACATTTTGGGACAGCATGGTGGCCAGCTATTAAGTCGTCTGTTTTCATCGCAAAATTCCACAGTATTCTGGACATCTGTGTTGGTGAATCTTTTGCAATTTGTTCAATGAACAATGGAGACAGCAAAGAAGAAAGGTGTAGGTGGGAAGCGGTGTATTGCGGCAGGTGTTGTGCCGGATAACGCACCCCCACCGTAGAATGCACACCCTGACTGTTGTGCCGGATAACACAGCCGGTGTTTCATTGTTTACATTTCCGAAAGATGACAGTCAAGCTTTACCATTGACCTGTGGAGAACTGGGACAACAGAGACTCTTACCAGGAGGACTTTGAGTTGGATACGTAGACGCGGTACCGTGAGTACGCATGCAGCTGCGGCTTCCAAACATTTGATCGCTTGCCCATACGTGCGTGCCGCTATGTGCATGTCACGTACGTAACTTTGGGGACTTTGGGGAAATATATGTGCTGTATGAACTTTGGGGAGGTGAACGGTACTTTGGGCTGTGGGATTGAGTGTGTTGTGCAGGTGTTTGAGTTGTATTGGCGGGTTATATGGACGGGAGGGGGGAAGTGTTTGTTATGCGGGATTAATTTGTGGCATATCAAATATCAGCCTGGTTGTGTTGTGGCTAATACAGTATATATATATGTCTTGTGTTTATTTACTGTTTTAGTCATTCCCAGCTGAATATCAGGTCCCACCCGCCTCTCACAGCATCTTCCCTATCTGAATCGCTCCCACTGCCTTTTAGTCCTTCACTCTCACTTTCCTCATCCACAAATCTTTCATCCTCGCTCAAATTAACAGGGAAATCATCTCTTTCTCGGTCCGAATCGCTCTTGCTGCTGGTGGCCATGATTGTAAACAATGTGCGGATGTGAGGAGCTCCACAACCTGTGACGTCACGCGCATATCGTCTGCTACTTCCGGTACAGGCAAGGCTTTTTTACCAGCGACCAAAAGTTGCGAACTTTATCGTCGATGTTCTCTACTAAATCCTTTCAGCAAAAATATGGCAATATCGCGAAATAATCAAGTATGACACATAGAATGGACCTGCTATCCCCGTTTGAATAAGAACATCGCATTTCAGTAGGCCTTTAACTTTCCTGATCAACAAATTAAAGGTTAAAATGACAATCATTCAATGATCTTAGAAAATGTCCAAATAGTATCTATATCAGCAACACTAGCCCTGTATTTACTGCACTTGGATCATTTTTAGTACTGCCTACCTCTACTCTGCATAGGAGTGGGTGGCTCGATCTGATTATCAAGACAATCGATACGGTACTTGTGTGATGGCATTTATATTTTATCTTCTATTTTTCACAAATATAATTTTTTGTTGAATTGTTATATTGTTTTGTAGAGTAGTTTTTGCTTTTGTTGAATTATTTTGCGCTAAAAACAATTGGACATAACAGGAGAAAAGGAGGATTTGTAGTCACGTTACAAAGGATGATTGTTGTTGTTATCATCACAAGCAGGAAAGTTCTCACAGTGGATTTCATATACTTGAGGGATGTGTTGATAAGGCAGGATTATCATATTGCAGCAGTCTGTACAACCTCATAATCATAACATAATATTAGGTCTTAATCTGCAGCTAATCCACTTCACTATGAAATAATATATGATACTATCGATACCTTGTGTAGTATCAGTATATAAAAGACACTGACGTGATTAGATCAATGTTTTTCTTTATATACTCGTTTATGATTACAAAGTAATTTTTGGGTTGTTTTGATTGTTTACAAACTCAGAGAGAGAAGGCATTCGACCGTGTCCCTCGGGAAGTCCTGTGGGGAGTGCTCAGAGAGTACGGGATATCGGACTGTCTGATTGTGGCAGTCCGCTCCCTGTATGATCAGTGCCAGAGCTTGGTCCGCATTGCCGGTAGTAAGTCGGACACGTTTCCAGTGAGGGTTGGACTCCGCCAAGGCTGCCCTTTGTCACCGATTCTGTTCATAACTTTTATGGACAGAATTTCTAGGCGCAGTCAAGGCGTTGAGGGGATCTGGTTTGGTGGCTGCAGGATTAGGTCTCTGCTTTTTGCAGATGATGTGGTCCTGATGGCTTCATCTGGCCAGGATCTTCAGCTCTCACTGGATCGGTTCGCAGCTGAGTGTGAAGCGACTGGGATGAGAATCAGCACCTCCAAGTCCGAGTCCATGGTTCTCGCCCGGAAAAGGGTGGAGTGCCATCTCCGGGTTGGGGAGGAGATCTTGCCCCAAGTGGAGGAGTTCAAGTACCTCGGAGTCTTGTTCACGAGTGGGGGAAGAGTGGATCGTGAGATCGACAGGCGGATCGGTGCGGCGTCTTCAGTAATGCGGACGCTGTATCGATCCGTTGTGGTGAAGAAGGAGTTGAGCCGGAAGGCAAAGCTCTCAATTTACCGGTCGATCTACGTTCCCATCCTCACCTATGGTCATGAGCTTTGGGTTATGACCGAAAGGACAAGATCACGGGTACAAGCGGCCGAAATGAGTTTCCTCCGCCGGGTGGCAGGGCTCTCCCTTAGAGATAGGGTGAGAAGCTCTGCCATCTGGGGGGAGCTCAAAGTAAAGCCGCTGCTCCTCCACATCGAGAGGAGCCAGATGAGGTGGTTCGGGCATCTGGTCAGGATGCCACCCGAACGCCTCCCTAGGGAGGTGTTTAGGGCACGTCCCACCGGTAGGAGGCCGCGGGGAAGACCCAGGACACGTTGGGAAGACTATGTCTCCCGGCTGGCCTGGGAACGCCTCGGGGTCCCACAGGAAGAGCTGGACGAAGTGGCTGGGGAGAGGGAAGTCTGGGCTTCCCTGCTTAAGCTTCTGCCCCCGCGACCCGACCTCGGATAAGCGGAAGAAGATGGATGGATGGATGGACAAACTCAGAGAGTAAGTCTCTGGATACAGGAAGGCTTTCAGGGAAAACCCCAAATGATTTAAATACGAGCCAATGGTAGTTTTTGCTTTGGCTATTGTGCACGAGTCACTTTATTTTGTTAGAAAAAAAATTAATGTAGCATTCAATATCACACATTTAATACGTCAAATGATTTACAATAATACTAGAAAATTCTAAATTTACAAAGATAAAATTTTTAAAAGAAATGTGTTTACTTTAGTTACTTGCTGTAAAACATTTTCAGTTTTATAATCTAAGTCTGGGATCGGGAGGCCAATTATGTTGATTGCGACATCCCTGGTGGGTTTACTGTACATAAAGGGATCAGTACAGTAGTACCTCAACATACAGTATGAGCTTTGATGGTTGTGTGACAGAGCTCTTAACTCAAAACACTTGAAATTAATTGAAATGATCTTAATTGACCCCTCAAACAGCACAAATTTAACTTGTAACATGCCTTGAAATTAAATTTTTGAAAATATGTGTTGTCCCGATACCAATATTTTGGGACTGGTTACAAGCATTTTTTTTCCGATACTTTTCGGTACTTTTCTAAATAAAGTGGTCCACAAAAAATGGCATTATTGGCTTTATTTTAACAAAAAAATCTTAGGGTACATTAAACATATGTTGTACTTTTTAGAGGCGGTATAGTACCGAATGTGATTCATTAGTATCGCGGTACTATACTAATACCGGTATACCGTACAACCCTAAAATAAATGAAATTAGAAATATTGTATAAAAAACATTATACCGTATTTTTCGGACTATAAGTCAGTTTTTTTTCATAGTTTGGCCGGGCTCCAGTGCGACTTATATATGTTTTTTTCCTTCTTTATTATGCATTTTCGGCAGGTGCGACTTATACTCCGAAAAAATACGGTTATACTAACAACTCCAGTAGTTTTATGAAGTAATGTAATACGATGTACATTATTTATTTTGGAGAGTAGATTTCTATGGTATTTGCTTCCAGCTGCTTCTCCATATTTTCATGGATTAATGCCTGTGGTTCAGATATCATTTTAACATTTTTATCTGGCGTTTGACTTATTCTGCTTCAGTCTGGCCAGCAGTGATACGCTCCAATTGCTTCGCCAAGTCGGCAACATGCTGGGTCATGTTTTCGATTATTTCTGTCTGAAAAACAAAGCTAATGCTAGCGTGTAAGACCGAATGTTTTGGAAATATCTTACTGGGATCACAATGGCTTATGCTACGCCAACTAACGGAGGGGATGCTTGTTAATCCAAATTCTGCTCGCAAATTCAAGTATAACAATTAGCTGAGAGACAACACCAATTTACAAACTATAGACCTGTTACTCACTCCCACAGTTTTTCAAAAATCATTGTAAAAACAGATTGGACAAAAATGAAACACTTGCGGACAACCAATATGGATACAGATCTAACATTTCAACATCGATGGCATTAATCAAAAAATATCAAAGGAATTTTCCCACACAATAAACATCAAACAGTGTGAAGCTGCAGTATTTATGGATTTAACAAAAGCATTTGATACATTTAGTTATAATAATATCTAAATCAAAAAATTAGAACAATATGGAATTAGAGGACTGGTCTTGACTTGGCTAAGAAGCAACTAAACCAACAGGAAGCAATATGTGAAGATAGGTGAAAATATGTCAACAGCGCTAAAAATATCTTGTGGCGTACCCCAGAGATCAAAACCGGGACTAAAACTGTTCAATCTCTCTCTCTATAAACGAAACTGGTAAAGTTACAAAATATTAAAAGTGTTGGGTTCTGTCGTTGTAGAACCCCAAAATTCAGAGACGGCAGGCGTAGCGCAGGTAAACATGACTTTACAAGGTAGAAATTGTGCACCCAAAACCAGTGAAGTTGGCACGTTGTGTAAATGGTAAATAAAAACAGAATACAATGATTTGCAAATCCTTTTCAACTTATATTCAATTGAATAGACTGCAAAGACAATATATTTTTAATGTTCGAACTGGTAAACTTTATTTGTTGCAAATATTAGCTCATTTGGAATTTGATGCCTGCAACATGTTTCAAAAAAGCTGGCACAAGTGGCAAAAAAGACATAAAGTTGAGGAATGCTCATCAAACACCTTTTTGGAACATCCCACAGGTGGACAGGCTAATTGGGAACGGGTGGGTGCCATGATTGGGTATAAAAGCAGCTTCCATGAAATGCTCAGTCATTCACAAACAAATTGTTGAACAGTTTAAGAACAACATTTCTCAACTAGCTATTGCAAGGAATTTAGGGATTTCACCATCTACGGTCCGTAATATCATCAAAAGGTTTAGAGAATCTGGAGAAATCCCTGCACGTAAGCGGCAAGGCCGTGACCTCCGATCCCTCAGGTGGTACTGCATCAAAAACCGACATCAGTGTGTAAAGGATATCTCCACATGGGCTCAGGAACACTTCAGAAAACCACTGTCAGTAACTACAGTCTGTCGCTACATCTGTAAGTGCAAGTTAAAACTCTACTATGCAAAGCGAAAGCCATTTATCAACAACACCCAGAAACGCCGTCGGCTTTGCTGGGGCCCAGGTCATCTAAGATGGACTGATGCAAAGTGGATTTCTGTTCTGTGGTCTGACGAGTCCACATTCCAAATTGTTTTTGGAAACTGTGGACGTCGTGTTCTCCGGACCAAAGGGGAAAATAACCATCTGGATTGTTCTAGGTGCAAAGTTGAAAAGCCAGCATCTGTGATGGTATGGGGGTGTATTAGTGCCTAAGACATGGGTAACTTACACATCTGTGAAGGCACCATTAATGCTGAAAGGTACATACAGGTTTTGGAGCAACATATGTTGCCATCCAAGCAACGTCTTTTTCATGGACGCCCCTGCTTATTTCAGCAAGACAATGCCAGTAGAATGCGGGTACTAGACTGACCTGTCTGTAGTCCAGACCTGTATCCCATTGAAGATGTGTGGCGCATTATGAAGCTTCAATTACGACAACGGAGACCCCGGACTGTTGAACAACTTAAGCTGTACATCAAGCAAGAATGGGAAAGAATTCCACCTGAGAAGCTTAAAAAATGTGTCTTCTCAGTTCCCAAACGTTTACTGAGTGTTGTTAAAAGGAAAGGCCATGTAACACAGTGGTAAAAATGCCCTTGTGCCAACTTTTTTGCAACGTGTTGCTGCCATTAAATTCTAAGTTAATGATTTTTTGCAAAACATAAATAAGTTTCTCAATTCAAACATTAAACATCTTGTCTTTGCAGTCTATTCAATTGAATATAAGTTGAAAAGGGTTTGCAAATCATTGTATTCTGTTTTTATGTACCATTTACCCAACTTCACTGTTTTTGGGTTTTGTAATTTGCTATGAAATGGAAAAGGGGTAGGATTACATAAGCTTAGTTTTTTCCTACCCCTTTCTTTAAACATGTAAAGAAACATGAGAATATGTATACTATATACTGTATCATGTTCAATGGAGAGACTATGGAGAGGCCTGGGAACACCTTGGGATCCCCTGGGAAGAGCTGGCTGAAGTAGCTTGGGAGTGGGAAGTCTGGGCTTCTCTGTTTAGGCTGCTTCCCCCACGACCTGACTTCAGATAAGCGGAAGTAGATGGGTGGTTGGATGGATAATGTATCATGTCGTAACGGTATACATGTTCGAAATGCACTTCAACCAATCAAAAGCTCTTATCTCAAAACACTCTTAAGTTGAGGTACTACTGTATTTTGAGTTGCTCCAAATCTCACGTTCTGAGTTCTAGGACTTTGACTTTGACTTGTCCTTTTTTGTCCTCATCAACATTCACCAGGAGCTAGTGGACCGTTCGGTGAAGGATCCTTAAAATTCATCACATGCTCGGTGTCTACTCTAATTGGCCGGCGCGGGTCACGAGTCGGCGCACATGCGCACGCGTCTTCTTGATTGACACGCGGTCGTCGGGGATCAGTCAGATGGAGCGACACTATGTCCCGGTCACTTTTTTTTAATCATGCACTCCAAGCCGGGGCGGATAAGAGATGTGAGGGTGATTACGGTTCAAGGGGAACGTCCTTGCCTTCGGGGCCTTGGGATTATGGCTTCTCGACCGTGTTCTCACTCGGTCATCAGTATTCAGATGGAAGTCTCCGGTAAGGAAGGGGGTTTCTGGAGAGAACGGAAACGCAGAGAAAATAGGTTCAATTGCCTTTTATTACCAGATTAACAAGGTACCAATGTCCATTCATCCGTTTTCTACCGCTTGTCCCTCATTTACAAAAATAAAAGAATACTTCTAGGAATTCCAATCATGAAAAGATGTGTCAATTGATTTTTGCATTGCGTCTAAATGGACCCCGACTTAAACAAGTTGAAAAACTTATTCGGGTGTTACTATTTAGTGGTCAATTGTACGGAATGTGTACTGTACTGTGCAATCTACTAATAAAAGTCTCAATCAATCAATCAGTCTGATGGTTGGGGACCAGCAGGCATATAACATGATAACATCGAAATTCAGTCTGTCGCCGTGTGGTGTTCGGGTCTGTGGGACCCGTTTTAATTTTTTATTAAAAGAAAAATTATACAATGAATTAATTTTTCAAACCGAGACTCACTGACTTTGGCTCATTTTCTGTGAAGAACATATATCAGAATACATATTTAATGACCACACACCATACACC
>NC_084564.2:27680000-27690000 GCF_033978685.3 Nerophis lumbriciformis
AATGATATTCAAAAGGTTTGACACAAAGGAGCCTGTTTATGGGCTCAAGAAGATTGGGGACCGCTGGTATATTTTACTGAATTTACAGGTTAGAAACATTGCTGTGAGGCAAAATATTGTTTACGGATTTAAAAATACGGCGATGTAATACTCTGTCTAGTAAAACAGTGTTGTAAAACGTTTATTGCATTGTGCATTGTGGCCTGGCCATAACAGTCTTAGCTGATCACACAGTTGAAATTATACCAGTTCATGCAGGGTCATCTGGACAATAATGCATACACCTCTTATTTGTATCAAGACTGTCATGTAAAAAACAACCACAGCAATTCTTATTTTGTACAAACCCAATCAGAGCTTGTTGTTCTGAGTCAAATTGCTGCAGAAAGCAAGTCTTGGATGTGTAAAGTATGTTTTGCAAAGGCAGCACTTTAGGGATTTGTTTTTACATGTTATTTTGAAACCTTACGGTACGGCTAAAATAAAGTTGCAATGTTTTGAGGCTTGCTGTTTTTCAACAACATTTCAACTTCTTGTGATTTCACAAATTAGTTATAAATGTTATACACTGTTTTGTATTAATGTCACCCTGTAATGTGTGGTCACATACTGTAATGTATTTGTTAAAAAAGTTAAAGTTCCAATGATTGTCACACACACACTAGGTGTGGCGAAATTATTCTCTGCATTTGACCCATCACCCTTGATCACCCCCTGGGAAGTGAGGGTAGCAGTGGGCAGCAGCGGTGGCTGCGCCCGGGAATAATTTTTGGTGATTTAACCCCCAATTCCAACCCTTGATGCTGAGTGCCAAGCAGGGAGGTAATGGGTCCCATTTTTATAGTCTTTGGTATGACTCGGCCGGGGTTTGAACTCACAACCTACTGATCCCAGGGCGGACACTCTTAGGATGTCCCTGATCTGATTTTTTTGGCCTCTCAATACAATATTTTGACAATCGATTATAGAACTGAAAATGTTTTGTACAAAGTAACAAAAATAAACACAATAACACATTTTTATAAAGCCTATCTTACAACATTTAAAATTGTCTAGCATTGTTGTAAATTAGATAATAATAATGATAATAATAATACTTTATTTTTTTTATTTTTTATTAAAATCAAGTAGCTAAACAATAACTACTTTTTAAATCATTTAGGTTTTCCCTTCAAAGCCTTTCTGTACACAGAGACCTTGAGTTTCTAAACAATAACAAAAACTACCAAAACATTGACAGTTTGTTGGATTATTTAAGTATTTATCTTTATTTGAACAATAACATTGTTTTGAAATGTATGATGATATAATATGTTGTTTTATTATTAGAGATGATTAGAGTGTAAATATATGTAATTGTACGCAGTACATTTATCTGTGTAATACATTTACTTAGAAAAGATAAGGTACTTTATTTACACTATTTCTACGCTTTCGGGGGCCACACAAATGTGGCGGGCCAGATCTGGCCCCCGGGCCTTGAGTTTGACACCTGTGCATCGAGACATACCCTGGGATTCCCAGTGTCAGGTTTAAGCACCGAACTATCTATTAAACAGGACAAGAAGCAAGGAATCAAGCAGAGACAATTTCAATTTTGCTCATGAGGAGAAACGTATGGAGCCGCATACTCAGTTACAGTCTCCCACCACGCTCTGAGGCACAGCACCCGCGCTCCCCATTTTTTTCAGGAGTTCCCTAGTTACATCGCTGAAGCTGCTTTTAAAGGGAAGTGTCACGTATTATATTATGCAAGCCGCTCCAGTAGACACAATACGTGATTATTCAGAATGGAAATGTGCTGAGCCTCGTGATTTCGCCCTGTCTCTGCTTTGTCTGCGTTGAGGTACTCGAAGTCCGTCCTTGGCTGTTAGCAGTCTGGAAAAACACAAACAGCCGCAGCGAGGCACTGCCAACTTGCAGTGGAAGATAACAAGTTATGTGCCTTTAAGCATAAGAGTTGTGTGATAACTTATATATAATTATTCTAACACCCAGTTCTGGTGTATAAGCAGCAAAACAGCCACAAATGAGCCAATCATACATTATTACACAGTGGAAGAGCTGACAGCATTCAAGTATCGTATTGCTTTATTCGTGTTCCTTTATCAGAATTCCGGTGAAACAAATTCATCATAATAACACTGCAACACATTGAGACGGACACAACCTGGACTAGAATATGCAATCGTACGTGTGTAAATCAATCTCCGGTGCCCTTTCAGCTTTGCCTGCCGTTGATTTGTACCATTCCTGGCTGGTCGTGTCTTTGATAAGCGCAAATGTGAGGAGAGGTGAACCCTCGCTGAATTGATTGCTTTAATGACCTGCATGCTCACACTGATCACAGGGTGTGTGACCTGCAAGGGAAAAGAGGGTAGAAAACACGCGTCTTGCTGCTAACAGCTTCTGCTTTTAGTCCACATACCAGAACATTCTGTATCTTAACACGCACACACTTTCTTCCTCTGCTCGACAAGATACTTCATCATTACCGAGCCATCTTTTCTGACCTTTTCCAGGAATGAATGCAGATGTAATTTTTCTCAATAGCCTGCATTAAGCCTTCACTGTTATATTAAGTACAAATAGTAAAAAAATTATTTCTCTGCAACGTCAGTATTTGACAACTCAATTGTGAATAGGGCGCTAATTACTCTACACATTTTTTTTTTTTAGTTTGGTAAAGCTGAGTTGCAAGCCAGTTGCACGCCATGCGGGCCGAATTTGATCAATTTGTTATTAGTTCCACTCATTAAACCAGGGGCCTGCACATCACAGTTATGGATGCCCTCAGAGTACATAAATGTATGAGTATTTATGCATAAATTGTCTCAGATCGTTCCAAAATTTCCAATGCATTTGATTTATCAATTAGTTTGATTAATTGAGTAATCACAAAAAGCACACTTTATAGCCTCAATGCATATTTTGGGGAAAATACCGTATTTTCCGGACCGGGTTATAAGGCGCACTGCCGATTAATGGTCTATTTTCCATCTTTTTTCATATATCAGTTAAAAAAGTTAAAGTACCAATGATAGTCACACGCATACTAGGTGTGGCGAAATTATTCTCTGCATTTGACCCATAACCCTTGAAAACCCCCTGGGAGGTGAGGGGAGCAGTGAGCAGCAGCGGTGGCCGCGCCCGGGAATCATTTTTGGTGATTTAACCCCCAATTCCAACCCTTGATGCTGAGTGCCAAGCAGGGAGGTAATGGGTCCCATTATTATAGTCTTTGGTATGATTCGGCCAGGGTTTAAACTCACAACCATTAAGCGCACCGGATTATAGGGTGCATTAAATAAATCCATATTATATATTTTTTCTAAATGGAAAATACTTCTTGTGGTCTACATAACATGTAATGGTGGTTATTTGGTCAAAATGTTGCATAGATGTTTTACAGCCACTTTCTGACAGTCTCTTCCGGATGCGCCATTTTGTGGGCGGTCTTATTTACGTGGCTGACCTTCGACAGCGTCTTCTCCCCGTCATCTTTGTTGTAGCGGTGTAGCGTGCAAAGACACCAGTGGAAGAAGTGTCAAAAGATGGAGCTAACTGTTTTAATGACATTCTGACTTTACTTCAATCAATAACGGAGCAGCATCTCCTCATCCGCCGGAAATGTGTCCCGTGAAAAACCGTCCGACCGGAACCCTCTAACAACTAAAGTTCCTTGAGTGAATAATGTAAACTCACTACACCGGTATGTTTTAGCACTTTCATGCCGAGTTTACTGACAGATATAAGTCAGAACTTTACACTACTTTATATTAGAAATGGCAACAGTGGAGGATGAATGTCCCATAACAAGAAGATAGAGAAAAAGAAGAAGTTTATCGACTACGGTGTCGGCGGACGCGTGCAAATTTTCAGGACTTATGCAGATCCCAAATACAGATCAGCAGGTACCGGAAGGTAAGGTTGCTTTTGCTTAGTATTGCGAAACAAAACACCAGATTATATGTCTTACCTTATACACACACCATAATAATACTCCTATGTTGAAGCACAGTACAATCCATCAAGCGGTGCGGCTTCATAGCTTACCAAAGTCGTACTAAACATTTGGATAGATTTTTGAGCGCCGTGTGTAATGTTCTATATTTTCAATGGAACATATACAATGTTGATGTTGTTTCATTGAGTCATATTGCAGTGTACACGTATCGCTTGTGTGTGGCTGCCAAATAAAATAGCTTTGAGGTCGGTAAGCAAAATCAGAATTAGTCCGTACATTAGGCGCCCCGGGTTATAAGGCGCACTGTCGAGCTTTGAGGGAAAAAAAGGATTTTAAGTGCGCCTTGTAGTCCGGAAAATACGGTAGTTGAAATAAGCAAAAAATATTCCTTAAAAATGGCATTATTTTTTATTTATAATGCATGCAATCAACATTGAAATTGCAGTTTTAACATGAATGCATTAATAAAAAACAACATCTGTGTTCACTGCCACGCAAATCATGGCCCCCACACACCACCACTCTCGTGCACTCTATTACAGCTGTCGGTTGGAAACTATGCCCTGGTAAGTTCCAAGCACTCCATGTGGTCTGGATTTCTGGATTAGTTACACTCATAAAACGATTAAACGAGGCAAAAGGATATAAATCAAAGCCTTTTGTCTAATCAAATGAATTAATTGAATCAATGAATCGTTGCAGGCCTAGTGTGATTACTTTACGTACAAATTGGTGGATAACTGATGACTTGACATTAATCAACGTGACATGCAGATTTTTAAGTATTTATTTTGATTTTAACGAAAGTAAATGGTCGGAATATTTGTTAATATAATGTTTGCATGATCAAATAATGCATTTTTTCTGTCAAAATGAAAAGAAAATACATTATGTAAGAACAATGACTGATTTCCAGGCTTTTGTGGGCCACATAAAATCAAGTGTTGAGTTTGACACTTGTGCATTAAAACAGTGGTTCTCAAACTTTTTTTCCCACCTTAGAAAACTTTTGGCTCTCCAAGTACCACCATAATGACCAATATTAAAATACAGTAGCGTAGTAGGCCTAAGTATTCATTAAAAACAAGACAGATGTTTTATTTAACTATTATATTTATTATTTGTGGCCACTGTAGCATTACACACAGTTTGAAGTGTAACACTTTGAATATAGTAAAATTAGGGCTGGGCGATATGGCCTTTTATTAATATATCGATGATTTTAGGCCATGTCACGATACACGATATATAGCTCAATATTTTGCCTTAGCGTTGAATGAACACTTGATGCATATAATCACAGCAGTATGATGATTCTATGTGTCTACATTAAAACATTCTTCTTCATACTGCATAAATATATGCTCATTTTAAACTTTCATGCAGAGAGGGAAACTAAGTCAATTTACCAAAAGTGTATTTATTAAACAGTTATTAAGCAGTAGCACAAACATTCATGTCATTTCAAAACAGAAAGTGCAAAATTGTCAGAGACATTTTAAAACAAGCTATGAGTGCACTTTTGTGTATGATGTCACTAAGATGACATGTTAAAACAACACTAAATTAAAGTGCACTTTTTGTACAGAACGCCACTACAATAGTTTAAAACAAATAAAGTGCACTTTTGTGCATGATGTCACACAAGGTATTTCAATAAGTGTCAAATAAAAATAAGCTGCATAATAGGAAATCAAATAGTGTATGTCCTTCGCTATGTGGTAGACGTTATCGCCTTCTGTTGTGGACTATTTTTTTCCATATGTGTTGAAGTGGAAATGGTGGCTTGGGCATTTTGTGGGTGTGGCACCGAACGGAGATGTTGACATGCAGAGTTTCAATCACTCTTCATTCTCTAGCGGGTGACTTTTCAAATGATGCTGTCAGGCTTGGACAAAGGAAGGGACTCAGATGCAGAGATGGGATTCTAAATAAAGCTTTTATTTTGAAAAACTCTTTAAACCTCCAGAGCAGAGTATATTTAAATACTATGAATCACAAAAATAGATAGCGAAAAAATGTTCCAAAAAGGGAAAAACCGAAAATCACTCCAAAAGGAGGAAATACAAAAATAAAGACAAATTATAATTAGCACCGTATCTGCTATCAAAAACTTTAACAAAAAACGCTCCAACAGAAGGAAGAAAATAATGACTATAAAAATTACTACTCTAATAAATGTAAACAAAAAATCACTCAAAAACTTTGAGGAAAGATCATTAGGAAAAAATCATAACTCACCACTGCGGTTGAAAAAAGGCTAGATAACAAAAGTCGCTCTGAGGGAGGAGAAAAAGTTAACTCAAAATTACAGCGTGGGATTTTCTGGAAACAAGGACGTAGACGTGGGACAAGGCAAGGCATGGACATGAACATGAACTTGGAACGCAAGACAGACACAAAAGCTCAAGACAATCTGGCACAGAACAAGGGGAGGCATGGGCTTATATAGAACATGAGGGTAATGGAAAACAGGTGGAAACAATCAAGGGTCAATGACGTCAGACTGGTGACACAAGAGGAAGGACCCGTGATCTGAAACAAGGAGTCGCTTTTCAAAATAAAACATGTAAATCACAAGACAGAAAAAACCGAGACAAGACTTCTCTCACCACGGTGTGACAGATGAGACAAATTAGCAGTGCTGCTACTCTTTGTAGCAACGCTTTTGCCACATACTTGACATATTACGGTTGTCTGTTCAACATATTCCAGCTTGAAGCCAAACCACCGCCAGACGATGGACCCCATGGTGTTTTTCGTGGGAATTAATTCTTCCTTCATTTGTTACCAGATTCGCACCTTCTTTCTCTTGTATTACCGCTAGCATCACAGCTAACGTTACCCATGCCTCTACCTCTCTGCTCGGCGAGGGTGTGTGATGTTGCACGTGTGACAGTATGTGACGTATGTAAGAAGGTGCGCTTGTTTTATCTCTCTGTGAGAAGGAGAGACAAGGAAGAGTGAGAAACGCCTGCAGTGTAATACCCGCAGCTAAAAGCAACTGCGTGAGAACGTATACTCGAATATCACGATATAGTCATTTTCTATATCGCACAGAGACAAACTTGCCATATATCGAGTATATTTGATATGTCGCCCAAAAATAAAACACTGTACTTTAATCAAGTGATTCTTTGGATATCACTAGATGGTGTCAGCACCACAGTTTGAGAATCACAGCATTAAACGGTTGATTAAAGCAATAGATTATAAATCAAAGCTTTTTTCGATGAATCATTTTAATACTGTATGCACAGACGAGTGTTTTTTGGTGGTAAAACACTCGTCCCTGATTAGTTAATTTTCTAGGTAGACGGCAGAAGACCGCGCGGGCATCTTGATGTTCCTTTTTGGCATCGATCGCCAAGATTTATTTCTTCCTAATTGTCCTGAGAGCACCTCCACTCTCGTCGGCGTGCATCCTTTTGAAGACTGTCCATTTTTCCGAGTGGATCCAGGCTGCCAAGTACAGTCTTGCCTTAACTCAATTATACGACTCTGCAGAAAGCCGCACGTCTGTGCTCTTGCTGATGGCCGCGTTATATCAGCACCTCTGCCGCTCTATCGGCATGCTCACTAGTTCCACGACAACGTATAGCAGCACCTGCTTGGTTCTCGGGGGGGGAAAAAAACAAGGACTCAGTGCATCGGTTTGCTCTTGGCGTACCATCTGAGAGCACTTGTGTGGAGATCTGAGGCCCAGTGACTGCGGATTAAGAACCTGTGTGTCCCATCCCAACAGGAAAACCTTATCACTGGTTTTCCATCAGGTCTTTAGTGGTGTCAGATTAGCTACTCGCTTTCTTACAGGTTTCCCCTCCCCCCTCTTCTTATGACTATCCTAATTAACCTAATGAGTTGATTGGGGAGGAGAAGCTCTCTAAAGCTGATGAGTTTGTTGCAGGCAATTATTGTGCCGCCCTTCCCGTCCGTGACGTTATCGGCAGATTGCCGGAGATTTAGATCAGCGGATGCGCGGCGTAACTTGGTGTGTTCTATGGAGTTGGGTATTGATTCGAAGGAACCCTGGAAGAAGTAGAGAGAGAGACTACCGAAGGAATTCGCGGAACTCCAGACTAGACTCCGGAACTCCTGTTTTAGTTCATCATTATTGGCAATAATTGCTAAAGCGTAAGTGTGTACATCTATGTTTCAGATCTGTGTTGTACTTTTAAGCCCTAATTGAAGCTGATTAAATGCCAGACCTTGGCAATGTATCGATCCGGCAATTACAGCCGCTCACTAAATGTTGGCAAGCTTTCTTACAGAAACTAATGATATTAATAGACATGAGGCTTGGGAGTTGATACATTGATCCGGCAAATAGCTTTGTGTATTTTGAGAGATGCAGTGTTTGATGACTCAATTTCTTATTATATTAAGCGGGGTCCTTTGCAAGGTTACTTGTTTTCTATTTCCACTCCATAAACTACATTGAAGGACCCGAATAGTCCAGAAGACCACAATTTTACTTACCAGTTCTCTTTATGTATTTTTTGCTCCTAAAACGAATCTGGCAGTCATTTCCCGTAATATCAATTAGTCATTAAGTAATAACTAAGTAGATAACTAACTGTACTTGGAATGCCCCCTCTTGGTTTGAGGTCATCTGCAGAACTGGAGCCTATTTGCACGCATTGACAGTGTGGATAAAGGAATATATATATATATATTAGAGATGTCCGATAATATCGGCAGTCCGATATTATCGGCCGATAAATGCTTTAAAAAGTGATATCGGAATTTATCGGTATCGGTTTCAAAAAGTAAAAGTTATGACTTTTTAAAACGCCGCTGTACGGAGCGGTACACGGACGTAGGGAGAAGTACAGAGCGCCAATAAACCTTGAAGGCACTGCCTTTGCGTGCCGTCCCAATCACATAATATCTACGGCTTTTCACCCACACAAGTGAATGCAATTCATACTTGACTAACATCCATACAGGTCACACTGACGGTGGCCGTATAAACAACTTTAAGACTGTTACAAATATGCGCCACACTGTGAACCCACACCAAACAAGAATGACAAACACGTTTCGGGAGAACATCCGCACCGTAACACAACATAAACACAACAGAACAAATACCCAGAACCCCTTGCAGCACTAACTCTTCCGGGACGCTACAATATACACCCACCGCTCCCCCCCCACCCCTCTCAACCCCATCCCCGCAACCACACCCACCTCAACCTCCTCATGCTCTCTCATGGAGAGCATGTCCCAAATTCTAAGCTGCTGTTTTGAGGCATGTTAAAAAAAAAAAATGCACTTTGTGACTTCAATAATAAATATGGCAGTGCCATGTTAGCATTTTTTTCCATAACTTGAGTTGATTTATTTTGGAAAACCTTGTTACATTGTTTAATGCATTCAGCGGGGCATCACAACAAAATTAGGCATAATAATGTGTTAATTCCACGACTGTATATATCGGTAACGGTTGATATCGGAATCGGTAATTAAGAGTTGGAAATTATCGGAATATCGGATATCGGCAAAAAAGCCATTATCGGACATGTCTAATTGATAAATATATATATATATATATATATATATATATATATATATATATATATATATATATATATATATATATAAAGGTTTATTTGAAATAGGGACAGATACAGAAACATAGATATCTGAAACAGTTATCCAATGTATGCATCATAGTGTTTGTAGCCAAAGCTAATTTACAACACTTGTCCCCAACAACTACAATAACAACACAGATCTAACATCATTAAAATAGGAAAATAAAAAGAATGAGGGAAAGAGGAGTCGATAATAATGATAATAGTAATAATACAGACAAATTGCAATCTAGATAAAAGCCAATAATAATAATAATAATAACACAGACAACGTGCAAACTAGATAAGAACCAACTAGTAAAAATTAGTAAAAACTAAACATGGGAACATGATTGTTGCTCAACTAGCCACACTTTAGTTTGTTATTTGAAAGTGACAAGTGCAGGTATACATTTCAAAGCGTCAAGTAGAGAGTTCCATAGTTGTGGTCCTT